>NW_015667306.1:753004-778213 GCF_001515625.1 Sinocyclocheilus rhinocerous
AATCACAACTCCAAGGTTTCTAGTTGTTTTTGAAGGAGTTATGGTTGATGAGCCTAACTGGATGGTGAAATTTTGATAGAGTGATGGGTTTGTTGAACCCACAAGCAGTTCTGTCTTAGCCAGGTTAAGTTGAAGGTGATGGTCTGTTATCCAACAAGAAATGTCTGTTAGACATGCTGAGATGTGAGCAGCTATCGTCGGATCATCAGGATGGAATGAGAGTTATAGTTGAGTGTCATCAGCATAGCAGTGATATGAAAAACCATGTTTCTGAATGACAGAACCTAGTGATGCCATGTAGACAGAGAAGAGAAGTGGTCCAAATACTGAGCCCTGAGGCACCCCAGTAGCTAGATGTTGCGACTTGGACACCTCACCGAGGTATATCATAGCTACTTCAGTATGTTATTTAATATACACTATACTAGGGGTGTCACTACAAAATAGTAATTTTTTGCTGTGCCCACTTTTTCCTTATAAATACTTGTCTGACGTGGAAAATTAACGGCATGAGGATAATTTCTCATATAGATCCATATTTTCTGTCGGCTGCCAGACAGAACAACCATCCTGATTCGCGAATAAATCTTTTGATTCTTTTTAAAGAATCAGACTGAATTCGGGACACTAGCATAGTATTATTGCTGTTTTAGGCATAACTTTATATGGCAGAAATAGTAAAGGTAGTATGTGTCAGCCAAACAGGTGCGCAAAACAGTCTGAATCGATTCGCCATTAGTCAAAATCAGAGGTCCTCAACTCTGGACCTTGAGATCCACTTTCCTGTGGAGATTAGCTCCAATCTGGATTAAACACACCTACCTGGAACTTTGTAGTGATCTTGAAGATCTTGAAGACCTTGATTAGCTTGTTCAGGTGTGTTTGATTAGGGTTGGAGCTAAACTCTGCAGGAAAGTGGACCTCAAGGTCCAGAGTTGAGGACCACTGGTCTAAAAAAATCTGCCATTCAGACTGAATCAGTCATAGAGTTCACCAACAGACTGAATTGTTTGGAGTACTTTTTACTTTATATCACGGAGAGCTAAAAGAACCTTAGAATAAGAGGATTTTCACCAACAATCCACAGAAACAAACCTGCAACTGCCTTGTATCATTTGCCAGCGACAAACGTCTTTATTAAGTTAAACATCTGCAAGAGCAGCTTGTGAATGACTCACTGCAGGTAAAGACATTTTCCAACCGGTACATAAATGAAATAATCCTTTAGTACTACATCATTGTACAATACTGGAACAGCAGGCTAAACTAAGTTTCTTTTGAGGCCAAAGTTGCTAAATGTACTGTATGAACAATTATAGTGGGATAGATGTAGAAAGTATCCATTTATTTTCATGGGTCTGTGAGAAAGTGAACGTTAGGTTGTAAAATTAAGTGCAGATATGAAATTGAATGAGGGAATCTGTAGCCTAGCTCAGAGTTCAGTTCCCAAAAGTACTGATGAAATGTCTCTTGTGGTCACTGTTGGTCAGCTGCAGTACCGTCCTCACTCTTAACCTTCTGATTGGCACATCATCCTTCTACCTCACATTTTGAAATACACACTATATCAGGCCTTGCTGCACTGTTCCACTGATCTCAATTTTGTGGTTAAATACACCACTTGACCCTCACCACCTCGAACCACTATTGTTGGATGATATATATTGTGCTCTCAGTTTCCCATTACAATGCCACAAACCTCGTTGACTTATTGTGATGGCAGAGAGAGGAGAGACACAGAGGCATTTCAGGTTGCCATGGCAACAAAAGTGAGAAGCAGCATTAGCGACACTTTTAGGCGGCGCCTAGCAACCATATCCATGCATCCAAAGGCCAGGTTACAAGACAGCACGGGAAGGAAATCATTTGTGCAGGCTTTTGTTAGAGCTGTTGCCTTCTGCTTGATTTGCTTGGCTACACAATGTGTTAGAAATATAGCAACAAATTTTTTTTGCAGTTCAGTACGGATGAATGTGTGGTTTTGGTATTAGCGTGATGAGAAGCTGATTATGAGTGAGTCTTGATGAATCTGTGTGTGTGTGTGTTTGTAAATGTAACCTTCGTGCTCACATGCTCTCTTCACTGATTAGGGCTTGCTGCACTGATTAGCAGTTGTCATGTCTGCTCTTTACAGAGTCATTACATCTGCCAGAGTGATTTCTCTCCACCCCATTCCTCATCCCATCATTCTGTGGTGTGGAAGAGTGGAGATGCGTGGCTCCTGCTTGCCCCAGCCCGCACAGAGACGGGTAATGGGTTATTATTTCTAGAACAGTCCTACTAATGCCATGGGTCTGAAAAGATTGCATACGCAACATGACCGTCATGTTAGCGGACTGAAGCTCAAATGCCTTCAGCGGCAAAAAGTCAGAACAGAAGGACAAACCTGGCAAACAAACCCATGGGGGATGGTTGTGTTGTGTGATGCTGTAACTGAAGCCACTTTAAAATATGAGAGAAGCTCAGAGATTTATGACTGGGGTTCAGCTGGTGACATGTTGTTCCCCTTTGTTTCTTATTTTGCTTATTTGGAAGGCAGATAGGCACTGCTGGCAAACCTTTAGTCTAAACTCGTCCTCCTTCACCATCAGTCAAAGTGAAATATACGGGGGAAATGAACCCCATCTTGGTAATCATTAGCCAACATCCATTTTCCAGCGACGTTAATCCACAGGATAAAGATTTCAAAGTGTTTTGGGCGGAGCGTTTTTTCCCCCCTCAAAATCAGAACCTTGTGGAAATATTGATTACTTGTCATTTAGCAGGTGCTTTTTATCTGAAATGATTTACAGTACACGAACTGCAGGGACAGCCTCCCTGGAGCATTGTCTGGGAACAGAGTGGGTGAAGGAAATCTCGTTGAAATAACTGCTGAACTGGGACTGTTCACAGCAGGGGTTCCCAAACTTTTTCAAGCTATGACCCTACTAGAGAGGCATAATTACTCTCAAGAACCACCAAAACATTTCATAATGAAATATGAGGGGAAAAGACCCATTTGCTCTCTCATTCTGCTCTCATTATTTTGCTTACTCATACTGTTAAATTTGGTAGGCTGAGAATTTCATTGCATTAACTTAAACTATAAAAATGGGGATATCAACAAAGACATGAGTATGAGGTATACCGATAAAGAGAGACTATATTTTTGCTTTCCTGGTGGCACAGCATGTAAGAGCAGCCTAATTGCTTTAGTGGAGTAATGATTCAGTTCAGTAGGTGAGTCATTTGTTGATTTAGTAGCCACTCTGACGAATTTGTTGAGTTCATTCCATGAAGGATTCATTGGACTGATTCAAACTTGCAACTCCTGGGTTTGTGAGTCACACAGAAAGATTCATTAAAACAACCAGCTCATGTAAGACTCATCTGTTACTGAATCGGACTGCGTGGCACTGTATTTTTGTTAATTGGTTGTTATATGTGCTGACAAGTGTCACCATTTCCAGGTCCAAACACTCTATCAGATCCCAAAAGCAAACAACAAATGGTGCTACTACTGCTAATCATGATCATAACCTTTATCTCCATAACAAAATCTCAGATTGCTAGACAGTGAATTATCTTTAAAGTTTATTGTTAAATTTGTGGTGTCCAGGACACTATGATTCAGAGACTGTAGTTTACAAACAGTGCTATAAATAGCACTTATAAACAGCTCATGAGATGGTATTCTCAATTGTCATGACTTTACAAGCGGATAGCATGAAATGCATGAAAAACGGCACAAGAAACACTGCTGTGGTGTGCGACACACTTGTGGTGCTTCATGAAAAATATACGGTAAGTTATGCCCAATTCAGATTTGATTTTGAGTACTTGTATTATTCATTTTCCTGACATGATATGAACAAACCATCATTCTCACACTCTGCGACCCACAGTTTAAACACCCTGTAGGTTATCGACAGGATTTTTTTTGTTGCTAAATTAATTCAAGATATGTTTGAATAATTAAAGTGTTTGTAGTAATAGTTGACTATAAATTATTCTTGGGATTACTGATGTGCTGAAGTCCTTCTAGGCTTGTCTCTCTCTTGCATTTTGTTATTTTGGGTAGCAGGCAGTTCCCCAGGTCCATCTTGAAGCAGGCCTGTATGCATCAGTTCCTGATACTTTAATGTATCTCTGAGGAGGACTCATTCATATAGAAAAGTGGCCCCTGCTCATATTTTCACCCCAAACGCATCCTGACAGAACACTGCAAGGTCAAGCACTCACCACAGAACACCATGTAGTCATATGATGATGACGCACACTCTAACACACTCCTATAAAAGCAACTTCTTTTGTTTCAGTTTGTGAGTCATAGACATGGACATGATTAGTTCAGGTATATTTAGATGCTTTTGATTGTGTAACAAAACAAGCTCACAAAGACCAGCAATCCTTCAGGGTACTTTAAGGGACTGGTAGTGTAGCACATGGAGGTTAACGGGTTGGCTTGCAGTTTCTTTAATACAGCTGGACGACTTTTGGCACCAAGGACAAAAAGTAGTAACCTGAGGCACATTGTCTTGATGGAAAACTCTGTCCTTGCACTTTTGTGTAACACGATCAATCTAAAGCAGTTTAAGGGGAGGAAAGACTTTAAAATAATAATCTCTTTGGATAAGCTAAATTTAATTCAGTGTAGTGCTTATATCAAATACAGTTTTAGCCATCCATCTTTCCTTTTAAATTGAGTTAAGACAGAGTCAGGAAGAAATATAGTATAAATACAGCTTCAAGTTGCAATATATGAGGTCTAACCTGAACAGCAAGAAGCAGGCAATTAAATGCTTAAATGTAACACAACTGACATCAAGATTTGGATTGAGCATTTTAAAAATGACACTTTTAAAGACATTGTAGAACAAGGGATCATACTGCATATGACACTGTAGAGAAAATCAAACCAATACAGCTTTGGCCTTTATGTATTAAAAAGATATCAAACATTTATCAAAAGATGAGTCCTTTGTATTCAGTACACCAATAGAAATATAATATGAATGTACTACAGATAATTACAGACAGATGAATGTGAGTTTCACCCATAATTTGTTTCACTATGATATTAATGGACATGAACTCACTCAGAGAAGCAATGTAAAATATTCCAAGAATATTCTAAATACTCCTGGCAGACCAATTTAGCTTAACTGTATTAAGTAAAAACCAATAGAGCTAGAGCAGCTTTGTGCTTGTACACCTGAATCAAGGAGGTCAATAACACCAGGAGAAAGCTATCAGTTAGGATTCCCATTCATTTCAATGGCAGTCGCTTGCCTGGCATGTGACCACCTAAAAGTATGCAATTTGAAGTCTGCCATCCTTGCTCATGGGAACTCAGTTCTGGAAACTGTTTTTTGAGCCAGGTTTTTTTTTTTATCCTGGAGAAGTAGGAAAATGACATCATGACAACATTGATTTGTTGATTACACCACAAGTACATGGACAATCCCAAACCCTTTACTTGTGACTATCCTGAGCTGTGACGTCAAAGGCAGCAGATAGGAACAAATATAAGTCCATTTCATGCTTTTAAGAGCCCTGAAAAAGGTCACTACCAAGACATCTACTGGGCTATAATGGAATATTTGCTATTTTATGTCCGCTAAAGTAAACATAAGCTGGATATGTGTGTGAAATTTCAAGTTTAAATGACCAACAACACTGAGCTTTTATATTTTACATTTTCATATGCCTGTTGCTAAGCAACCACAGCCATAATCTATCCCATAATTGAAATTATTGGAAGATTTAGCAACAGAAATATCCTGCATGCAAAATTGGGTGACATTTCACCATAAATAGATGAAGTCATAGCTGTGCAAAAATAAATAAATGCATAAATACATATAAGAAGCACCAAAAGCAGTCAGGCTAACAAGGTGTAGGTTCATTTCTATTTGGCATGTTTTGTGCCACAGGGAACACTTGAGACAGGCAACAATACGATCTGAGATGACAGTAACACTTATCAAGCTGTACGAATATGTATTTATTTTCTTTGGAAAATATAACCAGATATTTAGTATGTAAAAACATTTGAGCAGCATTTGACAGAACATAAGAAAAGAAAAGAACATTTTCACACAGTTCCACAGACTTCCACTGAGTCACAAATACAGCCCCTGGAACCCACCATGTCAAACGGCTTCTTGCATTTTAACATCTTTACAACAAAATGGCAGGAAACTCTCCGGTTCCCCCGGAGGTTCTGCTAAGAAGAGGATGTCCCAAGAGAACAGGAATTCTGAGCAAAACCAAACACTTCACAACACAGCACTGCCGAGGCTTTTTCCAGTAGATACTTTGCTTATTGGGGAAGACAACTTGAGTTTTTGCAGCGTTTTGAAAGGTAATTGTAATGTATCTGTAAATAGATATATTCATATATATATATATATATAAATATACCATTCTTTCCCACAAATATGAAACATATACAACAACTTGAACTTCTGCACTGTCCAAATAATGCTTTCTACAGACAAAGCATCGCAGAAGACGCGCATTATATGGTTTAGCGTTTTTCTTTTTCTTTATTTTTGTCATTGGGATACTACATGTAAAATCTCATGATTAAATACATCCTTTGCATCTTTTGCAGCACATATACCCAAAGACTCACAAAGTCCAACAGACACACATACGCAACCATGCAACCCATGAAATCCTCAGCCATATAAAAAGTTTAGATCATCTTCATGTTGACTCGTCTGGGCCCACTTGTTTCTGTAAGTTCTGAGTTCGCACCTTTCCGCTTTCGTGGGACGTACCGAATGTCCACGCTACCTCTGTGCTTTCCTTTGCCACGGCTCCATGCAAACAACAACAAGAAACAGAACAAGACGACACCCAGGAAGCTGAGGCAGCCCATTGCTGTGGAGACCAGGATGGTGGTGAAGTCCAGCACCACCCTGATGGTGTACTCCTCTGTGCCATTAATCAGGGAACTGTTGTAGTCAGAGTCAAAAAGAAAGCTGCGGTTGGCGTAAAGGGCTCTGTCCCTGATTCCCAAGCTTTTAATAGCAAGCGTGACGGATAGAGTGGCATTGCCTGCTGGGTTTGATGCCACACACACGTACATGCCGCTATCTTGAGGCTCTGCCATGCGGAACTCTAGTGACCCATTGGTGTGGACCACCATTCTTCCCGTACTCTTTGTGGTAATGTGCCGCCTATGCGGTGTTAGCCATGACACAGAGGGAGGTGGAGCCCCATCTGCACTGCAGTATAGCCAAGCTCTCTGCCCTTCTTCCACCTGTGCTGGGTAAGTTGCCATGGAGACAACCCTGGGCTTGGTGCAGATAACGTAACGAGAGATTTGAGGTTCCACCAGGTCCCTAAGAGGCTTGCCAGCCAAGGGTGCAGGAGCACTACATTCCGGTTGAACATCGCCGTACAGCAATGGTAGAGTCCTCTCCAGGAGCCAGCGTAGACGACAGTCGCACACTAATGGGTTCTGGCCAATCAGAAGAGTCTGCAGGGCCTCGGAAGCAGGAAAAACACTCCTCTCCAGTGTGGAGAGACGGTTGTAACAAAGGTCAAGAAGGCGCAGCGAGGAGGCTCCTTGAAAGGCTTGAGGTTCCACACTGAGCAGGTTAGACTGTCGCACACGTACAACCTCCAGCCGGCCCATTCCCCGCAACCACCCTGCTGGCAGGACACGTATACGGCTGTAAGACAGGTTGAGATGCGTTAGATACAACAGATGTGTCACCACTGGTACAGACGTCAAGTTGGTGTGGGTAATGGACAGTGTGCTGAGGTTCAGTCCCTGCAAAGCAGATGTTGGAAACCCTTCTAACAATGGCCAACGGTCCACTTCCAGGTGTTTCAGTCGTGGTAGGCCTTTAAAGGCGTGGGCCTGAAGCTCCGCAATGCCCAAGTCCCGCAACCGCAGGCTGGTTAGACCGTGCAGATGTGCGAGAGCATGTGTGGGCACTGTGCTCAGGTTGCAGCGTTGCAGCGTCAGAGAGCGCAGGGATGCCAGGCCACTGAAGGCCCTAGGGGCGATAAACACTAGCTCATTATCACTCAACTCAAGTACCCTCAGCCTCCGCTGCTCCTCAAAACCGTAGTCCAGCAGAATAACAAGGCGGTTTTGACTGACATCCAGCAGGGTAAGCTCGCTGAGGCCAGCCAGTGCTCCGCGCGGCAGCAGAGTCAGTTGATTGCTGCGCAGTCGGAGCGAGCGTAGCCGCGGCTGAGAGCGGAAGCTGCCAGGTTCCACAGATGACAACAAGTTGTTGCTGAGGTCCAGCTCCTCCAGCAACAGCAGCGAGGAGAAGTTCTGTGGCGTCACAATGCGCAGCTGGTTTTTACTGAGGTCCAATGCCCTTGTCTCTATAGGCATGCCTTCAGGCACCTGCACTAACCGCCTGCGATGGCATGACACAGAACGCGTGGGCACAGAGCACTCACAGCGGGCAGGACAGGCATGGGTGGGGCACTGAAACAGGAGGAGTGGCAGGAGGGAGAGCCCCAGAGCACAAGAGAGCGGAGAGAACAGCATGGCCACCTACAGAGAAAAAACAGAGACAGAGAAATATGATATAGTTGAGAGAGATGGCTGCATGGTTAGTCACTCAAGGTAATGCAAACATCTACATACATATACTCTGAGACTATAGGACTATAGGTCATTGTACAAAATAGGTAATTCTACAAGGTCATTTTAAATTAAAATTATGGGCTATGGTATCCACCTTATTTTTAAGGAATAAATGCATAAACGCAAACGAGTGAAAGCAAAAGTTTTGCGAAGGAAAAATATGATTTCAGTTGACATACTAATTTTTCTCTTTTCCTGGTTGAGAACCATTGACCTAGTGACACAGTCTTTTATAATATACATAAATGAAAATCTAAAAAAAGATTGAATTTTTTTTATCCACTGTATATTTCTATACATGCAATATGTGTACAGCATGAGGGACATAAATAAGCCTGTGTTTTGTAGAATGACCCCTATAATGCACATACATGCACATCATGTCCTTTGTTCCATCCCAATTTCCCAACACCTCCTCTGTGCAAGACCTCTCCTGATTCTAGCTGATAGGAACCCTGTGGTGCATCGATCGTCTCTTTCTCTGTCTCTCATACGCACACACACACACAAAACCTGCTTTCAGAAAGACATCTCCAAACATGCCATAACCATGGAAACCCCATGCTCCCTTGGCACAAGTCCTGCTTTGCCAATCGAAATCAATAATGGAGGAAAGCAAAAGGCAGGCATTCCACAGGTCTGGATCACAAATGTGCACTTTAGATTAGATACGTAGACTGACTTTAACCACGTCTGTCTAAATGTTTTATGTTTATTTTAAAAATTACCTGGTAATTAGGGCAGATGAGGGAGAGTGCACTATTAACTGTAAGACAACAAAATAGGCATACAATATAAAATTAGAAAAAGGCA
This sequence comes from Sinocyclocheilus rhinocerous, assembly GCF_001515625.1. Lineage (NCBI taxonomy): Eukaryota > Metazoa > Chordata > Actinopteri > Cypriniformes > Cyprinidae > Sinocyclocheilus > Sinocyclocheilus rhinocerous. The sequence continues at coordinate 762,423 of NW_015667306.1, forward strand.
CAACAAAATTAGAGACAAAAAGGAGATTTTTATTTAATTGTGCATTTTTATATAATGACAATTTAACCTTGGTATTTATTGTATTATCTATTAATTGACTTTACCACCAACATGAAATGGGTTGAAATACACCCCTTATTTCAGACAATATGAAAATTGAACAGACAGCACCACAGATAAGAATCAACAGCAGGGGAGCTTTTACATTTTGTATATCTTGCATGAGAATGCATCATTTAAACCTGCATCTAAAGTACCGCCATTTAGTCTTGTAATTAAAAATGAATGTCTCCATTGTAAAAGCTGAAGTTGGATTTGGAACGGATAATTACATTTTACAACATCCCCAGACCAATCCAGCAGCTCTGATTATATAAATCTCTATATGTTTCTCACTTTTAGGCTGTTTTTTAAATATTTGAAATACTCGCTTTGACATAGGCCTAATGCACACTGTTGCATACTACAAGATGATGCATTTCTCGTTATTATGAAAGAGGCAGTATGTCAGTGTAGTAATTGAAAACAGAATGATCAAAGAGCATAATTTGGGGAAAGGTTACATGCACATATTCTCAATTAATTATTAATAGAATAGAATCATAAAGGCATCTGTTTCCATTATTGCTCTAAAATGACCATAAAGAGAAATGGTCATAATCTTGGGCTGAAAAATGGGGCAGACAATTTTCAGTGAACTGGCAAGCCATGGAGCTCTCTCATAACCGATATAGCTACAGATTGACCTGCATGCACGGAATAAACCTTGTGCCTAGTTTCCCTCTGATATATAATTTAGACATGTGGCTTCACTGCGTCAATAATAATCTACTGTGCAATTTTACAACAAACTTGTTTGTATAAACCTAATGCAAATCACATTTAAAAATGTACCTAATGCATTTAGACTGCACAGTTAAATACAGGAATTTGTTAAACTCACCAAGACAAAAGTCGAGGTGCAAATTCTTTAAAAATCTATTTCACCTCACACTGGCCTAAATGACTCAAACCCTGTATGACGAGCACGGGATGCTTCATTCGAACGCTGATTAGTAAGAGCCAGGCTATGCTTTGGTTTCAAATCAATATCAATACATGCACAAAATATGCTGCCACATTCTCACTGCTTTTCAAGGAGTGTGACTGCAAATGTCCTTGCTTGTTCAAGAGAAGCATTTCTCAACCTTGGCGGCGCTCAGTTTCATTCACAACTCCATCAGGTTTGTCGCGACGCAACACGTCAAATGTTCACCTGCCAGCGTGAGTGTCGAATGAAGACGGAAGACGCGTCTGGGTGGAACATCAGGGGGCAGCGCTAAGCCTGTGGTTCATTATGGGGAGCAGCTCACTGACAGGAGAAGTTGATTAAGTTTTAATGAGTTAATAATTCAATTCATCCCAGCCGATCTGATGACAGTATTAGCAGCAGGGGAGAGCATGAGCATTGATGTAATTCTTGGTAAAGGTGTCTGGATTAGAGATGCATTTCTAAGGCAGTGTTTATCAATTAATCATTACAAAGTCCTCTTTCTGGGAACGGAGATAAGCCATTATTTGAGAAGATATATTGTCACACTGCAGGGAGCAGATTCTTCTTGGGACTTTCACAAAATCTTTATCTCACAAAAGCAATCTGTCGCTCTCTCTACAACACACTTCACACATAGGGAATAAACTGGGATTTTGGAGGTAGGGGAACCCTACAATCTGCTGGTGATTCCAAATCCTTACTATCAGAAAAAAATGGTACCAAGTTTGTAAAATATAAATTAATATTTATAAATGAAAAAAGTACTGCTTTGGGCTGGAGAATGTCTTCCAGAGTCCTGCTTAAACGTTTTTTGTTGTTTTTGTAAGTACACTAGTGTAATGCAGATGAAATGTGTTTACTGAACTAGAACAAAAAAGAAATGTAATGTATTGACTAACTGACAATATATATATATATTTTTTGTTTCAAATCAAAAATGCTAGAACGCCCAATTTGACCTTAGTTAGCATTCAGACTTCAAACAATAGCAGTGCGCAGAGATCACACTAGCACTCCCTGATTTTTCTGTCCTCTTCTAGCGTATCAAAGTAAAGATCAGAGCGTTTCCTCATACATTTCAGGTGAGCTGTGGAAAACAATCCGGCCGTGTCGGTCTCATTGCTCTACATCAGTCCCGCTTCTGACAGCGATTGTGAACCTTATGGTTTCTCTTACTTTGAGGACATTCTGCAGATTAACTTGGTCTAATTTTAGTTTATCTAATTTTAGTCTCATCAATTTTTCATTGAGTGAAACCACCACAGCCACTGAGAGCGCAGTGTCCCATCTCCCACCGGGTGCGTGTGCGTATAGGCTGTATGTCTGAGCTTTGAGACCAAATGGGAAAAAGCAAAAGTTTGGTGCTGGGAATGTTTGTGAAGCCGAATGAAGCATGCATATGTAAATATATCAGCTTGCATACGGTAGAGAGCACATACGTGCTGACCTTGATCCTTCGGGGTCTTTGGATCTCATGTTTAATTCAGCACTACAGCGCAAGCTTGAACTACATTTGGTGATCATTTCATACAGAGGTGTCTAAATGTAGGTGCCACGGGCTGTGTGTGTTCCCAGCGTGTCGCTTTCAGACGGCATACTGTAGTATCTCTACGATACTCTGATCCAGCCCAGTGGAGCTCTATTGACTCCTGCTATTGATCTCTGCGTTATTACACATTCACTTCTTCACACGTCTCTCACATTGCACAAGACTGAAACCCCGTGTAGTTCTGCACCCATGGCAACCGAGCCGTCAATCAAGCCCTTATCTCTGAATGTTTCATATCCCTAGAGCTCAGGTGAGAATCCACTGAATACTTTAATAATACCCAAATGATTTTGCCAGAGCGCATAGCTTCACTCATTTGAGTTTCTGTACTATTAGGATGACCGTTTCCCCCGCGAGAAGGAAGTAGGCTATGGAGGAATACAGTATTTCCTGCATGTTTGAATGCTGTCAGCTATCCTTATTGGTATAAATGAGTGTGTTTATGTGTGCATGTGTGTTTGCGTACGTCTGTGGCTGTCTCGCTGGCAGCGCTGATGCAATGTGTTTATGTTTAACGGACATTCAGTACACAATCAGTAGGGTGTCTGGGCTCAGCTGTTAATGCCGTAATTTAGGGTGCATTTGTCAAGCCCGTCAGCATTTGTTCTTCAAATGACAGCATTTTAACTTGGATACTAATAAGTGTAAAATACAAACACACAAATGTTTAAACACCCAAAGATAATTTGTAGCTCAATATTTACTCAGTATTTGCCATTTTGAGATAAATAGCCGTCCACTTGGCCGATCAGCAGAAGTGTACCTCTCCCTTATATAAAATTTGTATCAATATAATACTATATCTATATGTACTATATAATAATGATCTAAAAATAATGATAATAAAGTAATATATTATTTTAGATTATTGAGTATGTTTACAAGAAAATACTATTTCAGTGTTTCTTTTTTGAAATTTTACATTTTAATTCAGTGTTACGTGCTGTTACTTTCTGCAATTTCAGAGTAAAAATTGTTTCTATACCAATTTTTTGAGTGTGTATATATATATATATATATATATATATATATACATATATATACTGTGTGTGTATATATATATATGTGTACACACACACAAAAAAAAAACAATTTTTACTCAGAAATTGCAGAAAGTAACTGAATTAAATGTAAAATTTTGAATAATTAAAAATCTTTTAAAAAATTTAATTTGAATAATTTTATATTATATTATTACATATTACTGATTATTATTATATACTGCATACTGTATAAATATTATATGGCTATTGGTTAGCCTGCTTTCAAGATATTGTTAAAAATTAATCAACTCTTTTTTTTGTTATGAAAATATATGTATTCTCACAATTTATATAAGATCAAAACTATGCATAATAATAATTTTTTAAAAAGAATTGAAAAAAAAAAAAAAGCTTTTTAAAATAGTTTGGATGGACTATAGTTTATTTTTGGAGTGGACTATAGGGCTTAAAATGCCCTCAGAGAGAACAGATAGTATGTAAAGGTAGAGAAAACAGTTGAAGGTACAACAGAAAAAAGAATCCAAAGATGTAATAACAGCTGGTAAGAAGCATATAAGAGGTAAGAAGAGGTCATTTAGAAAGAGGAACATGTTGCAATGCATAAACAATGAGACAAAGAAATCAGGCATACTGATTCATCTTTCCACCTGCGCGCCTGGGTAATAACATCAATGTGTGTGCAGTCACGTTTATTTGGCCAACAGGTTTCCTCCCCCTGTTGGCATTTGTCTGCGTGTGTGCTCATCACGCCATACTGTGTAGTGGAAGCATCATTTATGCTTTCTTGTTGATTTCTCTTCTGCATACACAATATTCTGAGTGTACACAATTACACACACAATACAAGAAAGGGATGCGAGAGATGGAGAAAAGGCGAGATTTGATGAGCCGACTGCCTCCAGACATTGCTTCTGCAATGCTAATTAACCCTGCAGGCAAAATCCACCAGCTAGACACTAACCCTTAAACATAAACACACACACACACACCCTCCCACACACAGGACCTCAATTCTAAGCGCGTATGAAAGTTTTACTTAGATGCTGCAGAGGTATTTCCTTTTGCGTTCCTTTTCTTTTGTAATTATTCTCCTTCGAATATAAAAGGTTATCTAATCACTTAATAATTATGCCTAATTATTTTCAAACACAACAGAGAGCTAGACTTTACCTTTCATGCTGAAAATATGTGTGGTTGTTACTCATGCAAAAGTCACTGTTGTGATAGCATGGCGTTCTGGGTGGTTGCTATGGCGTTGCTAGGCAATGTGTGGTTGCTAGGTGTTTGCATACTGCCCCATGTCATAACTCAAGACCCATGATATGTTCATGGGATTTTTCCACAAAAAATTAAATCTGGTTGATTTACAGCACACCTCTCTCCTCAACAAGTTCCATTTTGAGTTATTATTCTTGTCCATATTAGCAACAGGGTTATGTAAAATTGTAAATTTAATCAGATTTTTTTTTCTTTTTCCACCAAGACATTTAGCCCCACCATGGTCCAAAAAATTGGTAGGGCCTAATATAAATAAAGTATGTGTAAATTAAGTACAGATTTCTATAAGGGGACAAAAAAAACTTTTACACAAGGCTGTTAGGTTTTGTTTTGACAGTATTTCCTTTTTGTTAAAAATTACACTTTATTGGGGTTATATTTTACTTTTTTTTATTTCAGATCATTTCCATATGTTTTGACTGTTCAAAATAATCCTTTAACAGTTTGCTCTAAACTATTCGAAAATAACATACAATGTAAGTATTAAAGATGTAAGTTCAAAGCGCCCTCAGAGAGAACGCAGATTTTATGTAAGGGATGAGAAAATAGTTGAAGACACAACAGAAAAAAGAATCCAAAGATATAATAGCAGGAGCTGGTAATATAAGAAGAAAGGGTCATTTAGAAAGTGGGTTGTGCAAAATTGTGTTCAATTTGAATTGAGCTAGCCATACCCCAAAGAAAGTTGATTTCTACATAAGGGACTTTTTTTCTTTCTTTTTTTACTTTTGCTGTCAAGCCAAGTTTTGTCTTTGTATTAGGGTTAAAAATATATTTTTTGAATTTCGGTTCATTTTAAATCTACTTCCTTCAGTGTTCTAACTGTATGCAATTCTAGTTCCTATTTACAACCTCAATTCAAATTCAAATCAAATTCAGGAACGGAAGAGAATTTTAAAAAGCAAATACCACTACCTGGTATAGGTTGGCAACTACAAAACTTCTTCTTCATGAGGATTTTGGTGGTGTTCACACTCATGAGGACACTTTCCTCTTGGAGGTGAGACTGAACATCTATCCTTGCTTGGCATGTCCAGGGAATTGAATCAGGATTGTCAGCTGCTCTAAGAAGCTCTGCTCTCAGGAAAGTCTGTTTCTGATTCCATAGGGTGCTTTACCATTATACAATCGGTTCATTTTAAATCTACTTCCTTCAGTGTTCTAACTGTATGCAATTCTAGTTCCTATTTACAAATTCAAATCAAATTCAGGAACGGAAGAGAATTTTAAAAAGCAAATACCACTACCTGGTATAGGTTGGCAACCACAAAACTTCTTCTTCATGAGGATTTTGGTGGTGTTCACACTCATGAGGACACTTTCCTCTTGGAGGTGAGACTGAACATCTATCCTTGCTTGGCATGTCCAGGGAATTGAATCAGGATTGTCAGCTGCTCTAAGAAGCTCTGCTCTCAGGAAAGTCTGTTTCTGATTCCATAGGGTGCTTTACCATTATACAACCAGCTCTGGCATAAAATCTTGGCACCTGGATGGATAATGATGGATAATGTGCAACAACCACTGCCACCAACAAAACGCATGAGTTGATTCACATACAAGTGGATTAAACAAACACATCTTCCCCTAAAATATCATTGTTTCACCCAAGTAATTTTTCTAAATAACCATAGCATACTTAAAGCTGCAGTCCGTAACTTTTTTTGGTTAAAAATGATCCGAAATCAATATCTGAGCAAGTACATAACCAGCCAGTGTACGTCACGTCTGTAAACATAAAGAAGTTGTCCCGGCTACTAGGCTATCGCATGTGAGGATCCTGCAGGTGGCCGATCGTTTATAGCCTTTTCTCACAGCAGCCAGAATAATTAAATACCATTTTGATGGCAGATTGTAATCCATACAGGATTATGTGTTTATGAAACACATGTGAATGAAATTAAATTATATTCCAGTTTTAAATGTACTAATATCCACACCGGTGCAGTGACTGACTGCCACACATACTCCTCAAAACATTAGATTCATCCGCGCTGGAGCCGTGCCGATTCACAACCCACACAAGCTAGATAATTCAGCACACAGCTGCAATTCCAGGTTTTCAAACAGAGATGGCGACAAAGAGGCAAAACGTACGGACTGCAGCTTTAATGGAAGGCACTGGTCAAGCAATTTCATTTAAAATAAGTGAAGTGAGACACTAAGTGAAATTACTTTGGCAATGGCTGCATAAGTTTCACAGCAACTTGACAGAACTGCCAAAAGCTCACAAAATCTCACATACAGACATGACTGACACAGCCACACATCCATCCACATGCATATTTAGTTTGTTGCCTGATATATGCTAATTCATGCACATAATGCAGATTACTGAGATCGTTATCAGGCTTCAGCTCTTTGAGAACTGTTTGCCCCCAAACAAGCAAACAAGTGAGCTGGAGGAACAAATATATGACCTCATTCTCCCATGCAGCATTGTGTTAAGCAACAACAGTCAGACAAACAAATACATTAACAAAAACAGCGAGAACTACCCTAGTAGTTCGTGGCACCAAGGGTGTGAATAGCATGCAGATGTAAGGATAAACCACAGAGAATCCTTATTACAGTTAATTCAGACACAAATATGCTGAAACTGGCCACTCCTGGATATGAAAAAAAAACTCCCTTTAGAAATAGTAAAGAAAGGAGTTATTTAAAACTAGTTATTCAAAGATGACTCATAGCATTAACGGAGGGAATAAAATTAGAAAAAATTTGCCTGATATATGCTAATTCATGCACATAATGCAGATTACTGAGATCGTTATCAGGCTTCAGCTCTTTGAGAACTGTTTGCCCCCAAACAAGCAAACAAGTGAGCTGGAGGAACAAATATATGACCTCATTCTCCCATGCAGCATTGTGTTAAGCAACAACAGTCAGACAAACAAATACATTAACAAAAACAGCGAGAACTACCCTAGTAGTTCGTGGCACCAAGGGTGTGAATAGCATGCAGATGTAAGGATAAACCACAGAGAATCCTTATTACAGTTAATTCAGACACAAATATGCTGAAACTGGCCACTCCTGGATATGAAAAAAAAACTCCCTTTAGAAATAGTAAAGAAAGGAGTTATTTAAAACTAGTTATTCAAAGATGACTCATAGCATTAACGGAGGGAATAAAATTAGAAAAAATAAATTCTGCTAGTGTGCTGTCTCCCTAGAGGGCTCAGGAAGCTCCTGGAGGCCATCAGGGCCGGTGGTGTTGAAGCAGAGCAATAGGCACTTTGAAAGGAAGCCTAATTAAAAACCAAAAACACTTGCTTAGTCAGACAGGATTCAGAGCAGGAACTTTTTTCTTCATGTCATACTTCTGACAGTATAATGAATCTGTCTAATTATGAATATTAGTTGGTTTAGCATGTATATGTGAGCTGCTCTGTGAGGCTTCTAGAAGCTCTCATAAAACTATAGTCCCAGCAAAGTATACACTGTGCTGTAATATTTGACAAAAGAAACTCAAATTAGCCCAACATAAAATCAATCTTGTAGCTTAATATCTAATCTCGTTCCACTCAAACAAGGCATTTGTAATCATTCCAATCCAACCACATTCCAGGTTTTCCCATTTTCCCATCTTCGCTCTCAGGTTAGAAAAAAACCCTATTGGGGAAACCAAGGAAACAATCATATTTGTTAACAATAATATGGTTTCCAACGATATTTAACATATTCTGTTTCATTCTGACTGCTAATTGTCTATTAACAGTGTTTAATATGTGGTGCTGGTGAATTCTTGCTGGTGAATACATGCAACTGCATTATGCTTGTACTGGACTGATCGTGGAGTGAGAGAGAACACAGATCTTATAACATAAAAACCACCAGGTAAAATCGGTTTCACTTCAGTAAAAATACTGCTCTGATCCCCTCTTCTCGGCCTAGACATCTCCTGCATATCCTCCCCATATGCCCCTGGCATATACTGCAGATTGTTAACACTAGTGTGTCTAATTTGTAACCCTGTTGGCATCCCTCAAAGTTCCTTAATGAAGCCAGCTAAACTGTCAGACTTATTAGGCTTGGTTCTGGAGAAACAGATTTGTGATTTACAAATCCCCAGGGGAAGTAGGGTTTACATTACTTGCCACTAGTTCTCATTTACTTCAGTATCTAAGTACATCTGTGCTAGTTTGCTGTGACTAAGCTGCGTTTCACTACAGGGAGAGGTGCCTATTATTCTGCATCTAGAAACACCTTTCCTCTTAGTTGGCCGTTTGTTGCTAGATGGCTATTTACTTGTTTGCAACCATGCTATAACACAACAAACACAGTCGTGTCCTGTCTGAGCCTGCCAAGACTATAAGAAAGTGAACTGCTTATAATCGAAAAATCGAAGCGATTGACTAATCATTAAGAGGTTAAGATAAATGGTGAAACAGGCAATTAAAGCAAAACAGTAAACCAACTTGAGACCAAACCTCCTATTAGCCCATGTTAACTATAGCAAATTAGCAGTGTAAAAATATAAACCCAATTAACTGTAAAATAAATAAATAAGAAAGAGCAAGGTAAATAAATACACTCATTATTAACCACATCTAACTAAATCTAACTAAATGGATCAAATAACTATTGCTTCACGCGACGCTATATTTTCAGTGGCACTTTCTTGTTGCCACTTTTTAAATTGCCACTCTGGCTTTATTCCTGATTCATATCTTTTGCATCCTGCTGAAGAGTAACTTTAACAATATAATATATGCAGATTCTAATAAGTCAAGTTGACAGTGTAAGACACGGTGTACAAAAAGTATACAAGAAAAAATGTATTTATGTTAATGTAAATGCATTTCTGCATGCCTTTTGAAAGCATTTCAAACAGTAGCAGAATGTTATGTCTTCAGTGTTTACATTTACATTTAAAACAAGTTGATTTAATTCACTGAGCACTCATTTAAAATACCAATCATTTGTGAATTCAAATGAATTTGTGAATTTCTGTAAAAGCAGTCTGGAAGCTTTCTTTCTTGAAATATGGCAGCATTAATCTAGGTAAACCATTTTGCTTTGCTAAAAAAAAAAAAAAGACAAACACTTTATTTTATGGTCCAGTTGGTACAAGGTGTCAGCAAAATAAAAGCAGTATGCACATAACGTCAATACAGACCTGTTGGTGTAGCTTATGAGGAGAATAAAGAAGAGATTAAACCTAATAAACACTGTGAAATTTGTGCTACGTTTGTTACATAATAATTACATGGTAATTACCCTGTAATATACCACATTAAAGAACATTTCCCCTAGAGCAGGGGTAGGCAAGTTCGGTCCTAGAGAGCCACAGTCCTGCAGAGTTCAGCTCCAACCCTAATCAAACACACCTGAACAAGTTAATCAATGTCTTCAGGATTACTAAGGCTATAGGCAGGTGAGGTTTTTTTTTCAGGGTTGGAGCTGAACTCTACAGGACTGCGGCTCTCTAGGACCGAACTTGCCTACCCCTGCCCTAGAGCCTAATTAGGAGCTAAAATGTTAAAGAGGTGGAACACATTTTTTTCTGAATGTAAAGAATTGCTGTTTGTCTGGGGGGTGATGAGACGCTGTGATTTAATCAGTTCGGACATAAAGGATAATACATCAGAAGGTGCTAGGGTGTAGACAGCAACATGATCTTAGGGTCAGTTATAATTTCCTTCCTGATGTGGAATATATGAAGACACCTTGAGTCTTTAGGTTAAAGCCACGTTACAAACTTTTCAAGACAACACCAATTCACACTTTCAAAAACAGTATGTACTCAGACGTTCTGTTACAGCCTACACACTCATTGATAGATGTACTAATTCACAGCAAGTTCAAAAAGTTACATTCACAAATGTTGTTTAAAAAAGGAAATGGATTTCCCAATGTTCCCTACATCATTCCTACAATACAACAGAAGCTCACCTCGCTATACACATAAATAGTCTTGTATCAACTTGCCAGGTCCATTTTCTCAATCCCTCTTTTTTCCCTCTTCCTTCAGCCCCTAATGGATGTGAAAATGGAATTGCATATCCTGGAGATCTGCTGAGCTCATATTTTGTCTTAACGTGATTTAAACCAAATAATCGTGCTCTCGTCACATGTGACGACACACTTTGATGAGATGAAAATGCAAATAGGTGCATCACACCCTGACACACTAATTCATCCTTTAAATTACTTACTTATTCAGTCAGTCAAAAGCTCTGCGTGTCTTTTCCAAAGGCAGGTCTTCTTTATTGTGTCTGACAGCCCCAAACCTGTCCTTCTCCACCCCCTGAAATCCACACTTTTTGCTCTTTAACTATGAACAGCATCCATCACTGTCCGGAGCCCTTCTAGTCTAACAGAGCGTGAGATCGGAAGCGTTGAAGGCAGAATCGCAGTGGCCGCCGTCTGCCGAAGGAGCTCCGCTACGACCGAGCGCATTAACGACACCTGACCGTCCGTCACAGACAAAGTGAACTAGTGACACACTTACGTGCACCGCGCTGATGAAATATCGCAGTGATGTCTCCCTCGCTCCTGTGTCTCTCTCTTTTTCCCACCTCTCCACTAAAGCGCAGCAGGAGCGGGCTGTGGAAATTCGCAGCAGCACTCGCTGAAACCCCTGGCAGAATACATCACCACTTTCTCCTTTATGAGTCACAATGCACACACACACACACTTCTGATCCGTTCCTACCTGCCACATACAGAGCGTCTCAAACAAGCACGCACTTTAAAGCATTTTCTTTTACCTTTACCTCCATGCACTACAGTTTAAATAGTCTTAACTCTATCACAAACACATACACCTCACGGCATAGGTAGGCTTATGTGCTCAATGCGTGCTGCTGGTTACCTGTGGCTGCTGTTCTAGATGCCATAAGGATCAGCGTCCCTGTGATCAGCGTCTGAGAGATCAGCTAAGAGGAAGAGGGAACAGCCAGCACTCTGTCTCCACGACAACGCCTGGCAGATGCCACACCTCCAGTTCAGGCTCCTCAAGAACAATAAGCGTTTATTGCCACCCTCCCTCTCTCTCTTTTTCCTTCTCCATCCGCCGCTTCCCACTGTAAAGCCGCGCTCACTCGGAGAGAGTGACGCGCTTGTGTGTGACGTTTCCCCAAAAGCAGGGATTCTGCATGTGTGTCTGTTAGACTGAGTTCCACAAGGGGATTAGGCACTTTTCATCTTCATGACGCACACTAGAAAAAGAGAGAGAGAGGGCGAAAGAGACCGGAGATGGAGAGACAGAGGATGGGGTCGTCATGGAGATTTTCACCCATGAAGGGAATGTAGGGTGAATGACATGAGATAGAGATAGAAAGAAAGAAGTGGAGTTAGTGAAGCTCTACGACACACTTTTGATTCAGTTTGGCATAAAAAACTATCATGCTAAAAAAGGGACTTGTGCTGATTTGCATGCACATGTTCTCGCTTTCTCCTTCTGAGCTTTACTCGTGTAACCGGCTAGCCCTTGGGGAGGCCCTTCTACTTCTCTATATTGCGTCTGACTTAAAGCTCCAGCCTTCAGATTAAAATAGCTGCAGCCAAATGCCTTAAACCCGCCGCCTTTTCTAAGATTACAAAGCACTCGCTTGTCCAGCAACGTGAACTTCAATATGAAACCCTGCTGAGGGGACAAAGCGAGGGCAGATTCCCTGATGGTACTTTAGGTAACACAAAATGCCATGTCTAATTCCTATTAACATGGTGTAGATGGCAATCTGCCATTGGGAGTATGACAGGCTCTTCATTCTACATACTAAACTAAGGATGCTACTGCCAGTAATTGTGCACAATGTAGAGGGTGTTACAATTAAGCCACTCTCCATCAGGTTTAAGCCTCGCTAACAAGAAAATTATTGACTGAAGAGGGTGTCAGCCATACAGATGAAGCCTTTGATGTATATGATCTGATAGTAACAAGTTAGTCGACGGTATCTGGGGTGTCAATGTATGCAGCATGTGCTGTACCGAATGCCAAATGTGTTTTCAAAGGTGCAGCTGTAATTGTAGAGCTCTATCATCTGATTCTGTCATGCTGATCTGATATCAAAGAAATGAAAGCTTATTGTGATTGCACATTCCAGGAGCAGGAATCCCACACATGCAAAGCCAGATAGACCCAGAGACAATTACAGTGAAGCTTGGGCAGGCTAGACTTCACCACATTACTGTAATAAAAAGAAAATCGCATTCTGTTTGGTGCGAGCAAAAGTGCAATCTCTACTGCTTTTAGGTGTCTGTAAAAGTGTTCGCTTCTTAACATACAAACACATGTGTAGTAACAAAGAAACATTACATTCACAATGGAGCTTAATCCAGAGTCACTCTTTTGACTGCTTAATCTTGTTCTGTGCACACTAAATTTGGTTATTTATGAGAGGGACAATTGCATTCTACAATCAAATTCACTTGGAAAATACTGGTACTTGACAACCAAGTTAATATTAAACCTCTGCTGTGTACAGAACCGAACTGAACGACTAGTTGTTAATGCAGAAATGCTTCTCTCTCTTTCGGACACTGACAGCTCGTCGATGTGGGTCTTCCTTCACTGTGAGCACTGCTGGCAAATTACAGAGACTGAGGTACGTGTCTTGACTTATTCGCAAATTTTGACAACCACCTGTATCTCTCTACCAGCCCTGTGGTCTAATGGCGATCCATTACTGTCCAAAGTGAGCGTGCTATATAAAAAGAGCAGCTAAGTGAAAAGAAAAACTTTCCAGATGATGAGATGCCTCTGGTTGCTAACATTACTTCACAAATAGCCATATAGGCTAATCTGGTAGCATCCATGCATGTTTATTTTTAACACCCAGATGGTTCAGGAGTGACTCCTGTAGTCTGTTCACACTTAAATTGAACATTTGCTGCTGCATTTACTCCCAAAACTGTCAAATTGCTTTTTTAGCTATACATAATGCCTTCTGGTTGAACCAATAGTGAATGGTTGGAACTAGTTGCTTGATGAACATTTGAACAGTAGGGAAGTGTTTAGGAAACCTGTTTGAAAACAACAACAAAAACTATTTTTCCCGTTCCAATCTTACATACAAACTGTATACAATTCTGTTTCGTTCTGCTTGTGGTGCAGAAATGACATGTCACCTATCATGTGCCCAAATAAACATGACTAAATTCACCAATAAAAAGGCTTGATGCACTGAACTGACAACATTTGAAGAGACAATCATTTTACTTCTTTATGAATAAGAAAATTAAACATTCTAAAGTTAAATGTAAAAACAACCAATTTAATTATGCAGGTGACGCTTTGATGTTTCTTTGCATGTTTGATCATTTCAGGCATCTTTGTTTGAAAGCAACAAACCGAGATGCAGAGACACGATGGCTCACTTTGATGTGAAAACAAGGAGCCCAGAGTGAGATACATTCATTAATGTCTCTTCACACATCTGCCGTGCAAAAAGAAGCACCTGTGAGAATCGTGCAGCATCGTGTGTCAGAGTTTAAGTGTGAACAGAACACATTTCCTCAACTCTCACTCACACTCCATATGTAGCGGTTCACTGGCCAGCCGGTTGCTATGGGAAACCATCAGAGCACATCAAAACGAGCCCTCGAGGGACTCCTGCCACGAGCAATCCTATCCACTGAAACGCACTTAACAGTGTGTGTGACAGAGTGCCGTTTCCGGGATGCGGACAATTCGGTTTCTCACGCCTTGCCTCATAAAAGAAATAGAAACTCATCTATCAGCAGTCTAATAACGGCCAGGAAAGCATTTAGGGGTCATGCTGTGCTTGGATATTGAGCGAGATATTTTAGAAAATGGAATAATTATTGGGCAGTACAAATATAAACCTAAAGAACAAGGCAAATAGATACAAATCTGTACATGAATCACCCTTCCGTGAGACATGGACTGTGATTTATGTAGCATTTATAAATAGAGATCGCATTTATTCCTGAACATGGCATACTGACTTCAGAGAGTATTGTGTTAAAAGGAAAGGAAAAGACGTGACGTGTGGCCAAGTATAGTGACCAATACTCAGAATTTGGGCTCTGCATTTCACCCATCCAAGTGCACACACACAGCAGTGAGTAGTGAACAAACACACACACAGTGAACACACACCCGGAGCAGTAATAATAAAAAATACATGTATGCGTAACATTTATTTTACTGCAAGCAAATGTGGTGTTAAATTTTATCAGACAAGTATATCGAACAGAAGCATATGATTCCTCAAACAAACAGAGAAGTCATGTGAACTCCGTGGCAGTGATCTCAGGCTGTAGACATACAGGCCTGAGATCTTCAAGTCAGTGAGGGGGTGACTAATTGGCAGAGACAAAGTGAAGGTTGAGTCTCCATCTTGTGGACATTAATCATAATATTCATAGATGTGTATCTGACAATCTTTCCTCCCAAATGCTCTTCAAGTATATTACTTTCACATTTAGGTTATTGGCAGATGAAAATGCTGCACAGAAAAGTGCATATTGTGTAAGTGACAATTATTGAAGCATGTAAATGAGGATTCCACTAAATCTAAACGTTGTGTAATCTAAACCTTATATACCAAAAAATGTGCTGACTCCAAACTTTTGAACAATAGTGTGTGTGTGTGTGTGTGTGTGTATTATACACACACACACACACACACACACACACACACACACAGTTCAAAAGTTTGGAGTCAGTACATATTTTGGTTTGTTTGTTTTGTTTTTATGAAAGAAATTATTTGTTTTATCGAGCAAAGATAAATTAAATTGATCAAAATTGACAGATTTCTAAATGCTTTCTTGAACTTTCTATTCATCAAAGTCTCCTGAAAAATCTACCAGTTTCTACAAACATATTAAGCAGCACAACTGTTTTCAACACTGATAATAATAAGAAATTTTTCTTGAGCAGCAAATTAGAATGATTTCTGATGGATTATGTGACACTGAAGACTGGAGTAATGATTCAGAAAATTCAGCTTTT
>NW_015667306.1:783653-797566 GCF_001515625.1 Sinocyclocheilus rhinocerous
TTTTACATAAATATGTAAAGGTATTTGGAGTATAATTAGCATAAAAATAAATGTATTTCAAATACATTTTAGTGTATTTATTTTTCCACTAGGGCAGCCAGATAATTCAGGAGTGACTCCTGTAGTCTGTTCACACTTAAATTTAACATTAAGTGCATTCACTCCCAAAACTGTCAAATTGCTTTTTTTTTTAGCTATACATAATGTCTTCTGGTTGAACCAATAGTGAAAAATTTCTCATTCCAATCTTACGTACGTATTGTATACAATTCTGGTTGTTCTGCTTGTGGCACAGAAATGACATGTCACCTATCATGTGCCCAAATAAACATGACTAAATTCACCAATAAAAAGGCTTGATGCACTGAACTGACAACATTTAAAGTGACAATTGTTTTACTTCTTCAATATGAATAAAGAATGAAACATTCTAAAGTAAACAAAAGTAAAAACAACCAATTTAATTATGCAGGTGACGCTTTGATGTTTCTTTGCATGTTTGATCATTTCAGGCATCTTTGTTTGAAAGCAACAAACCGAGATGCAGAGACACGATGGCTCACTTTGATGTGAAAACAAGGAGCCCAGAGTGAGATACATTCATTAATGTCTCTTCACACATCTGCCGTGCAAAAAGAAGCACCTGTGAGAATCGTGCAGCATCGTGTGTCAGAGTTTAAGTGTGAACAGAACACATTTCCTCAACTCTCACTCACACTCCATATGTAGCGGTTCACTGGCCAGCCGGTTGCTATGGGAAACCATCAGAGCACATCAAAACGAGCCCTCGAGGGACTCCTGCCACGAGCAATCCTATCCACTGAAACGCACTTAACAGTGTGTGTGACAGAGTGCCGTTTCCGGGATGCGGACAATTCGGTTTCTCACGCCTTGCCTCATAAAAGAAATAGAAACTCATCTATCAGCAGTCTAATAACGGCCAGGAAAGCATTTAGGGGTCATGCTGTGCTTGGATATTGAGCGAGATATTTTAGAAAATGGAATAATTATTGGGCAGTACAAATATAAACCTAAAGAACAAGGCAAATAGATACAAATCTGTACATGAATCACCCTTCCGTGAGACATGGACTGTGATTTATGTAGCATTTATAAATAGAGATCGCATTTATTCCTGAACATGGCATACTGACTTCAGAGAGTATTGTGTTAAAAGGAAAGGAAAAGACGTGACGTGTGGCCAAGTATAGTGACCAATACTCAGAATTTGGGCTCTGCATTTCACCCATCCAAGTGCACACACACAGCAGTGAGTAGTGAACAAACACACACACAGTGAACACACACCCGGAGCAGTAATAATAAAAAATACATGTATGCGTAACATTTATTTTACTGCAAGCAAATGTGGTGTTAAATTTTATCAGACAAGTATATCGAACAGAAGCATATGATTCCTCAAACAAACAGAGAAGTCATGTGAACTCCGTGGCAGTGATCTCAGGCTGTAGACATACAGGCCTGAGATCTTCAAGTCAGTGAGGGGGTGACTAATTGGCAGAGACAAAGTGAAGGTTGAGTCTCCATCTTGTGGACATTAATCATAATATTCATAGATGTGTATCTGACAATCTTTCCTCCCAAATGCTCTTCAAGTATATTACTTTCACATTTAGGTTATTGGCAGATGAAAATGCTGCACAGAAAAGTGCATATTGTGTAAGTGACAATTATTGAAGCATGTAAATGAGGATTCCACTAAATCTAAACGTTGTGTAATCTAAACCTTATATACCAAAAAATGTGCTGACTCCAAACTTTTGAACAATAGTGTGTGTGTGTGTGTGTGTGTGTATTATACACACACACACACACACACACACACACACACACACAGTTCAAAAGTTTGGAGTCAGTACATATTTTGGTTTGTTTGTTTTGTTTTTATGAAAGAAATTATTTGTTTTATCGAGCAAAGATAAATTAAATTGATCAAAATTGACAGATTTCTAAATGCTTTCTTGAACTTTCTATTCATCAAAGTCTCCTGAAAAATCTACCAGTTTCTACAAACATATTAAGCAGCACAACTGTTTTCAACACTGATAATAATAAGAAATTTTTCTTAAGCAGCAAATCAGTACATTAGAATGATTTCTGAAGGATCGTGTGACACTGAAATGTAATGACTTCTGAAAATTCAGCTTTGCCACCACTTATATTAAAATATAAACTGTTCTTTTATTGTAATAATATTTAAAAGTAGTACTGTTTTTATTGTAATTTTGATCAAATAATAATATACAGTATTTGAGAACACACTTGGTAAAAATCTGAAAGCCAGATTGTTATGTTGATAATATACTGTATATTATCTCTCCACACATACTTATTTCACTGCCATCCACTGTTGCAATAATGAAAATGTTTGGCAAAAACCCCATGCCACATGCCAGGATTGCTACAACAATGCTTTCATGCTCTCTGGTAGCTAGAGGCAAGTACAAACACGCAAAGTAATAAGACATGACTTGGCCTAAGAGCATCCTGCCTAGTGAAGAACCATTTATACTATGGTATTCAGAGGTTAGGGGTATAATGTCAAAGATATGCCTAGTGGCTCTTTTCCTTTTTAGAGCGGTTGAGCCCTCACTGCCCATCTTAGTCTCATCTCAGTTCAGAGGTCTGACTGTTATTAGCTTTTCCTTCCAATGAGTCCTCCATTTTCAAAGACCACACTTTCATCTAAGATTACGTATCTATGCACACATAACAAGTATTCACACTATATGCAAAACAGACATCTAAATTAAGATTTCAGCACTGCGTATCTCCATCTGCCTGAGACTGGTAATTGGTGAACAAACGGCGTGCCCCTCATTAGTTTTGTGAGGGTCACTAAGACTGATTCAAGGGTCTCTTATTAGAGATTCTAGAGGTGTGAAGTGAGGAAGCTCAAACAGCACATCAGACTGACATCTCATTATCCTGATGTCCAGTACCACATAAACCAGAGGACATCAAAATGATATTGACATCTGCATGCATCTCTTTTTGCCATTATTAGTGACTCTGCGTCAGCCATTAAATAAGCCAGAATACTCTTTTATGGCAAAATGAGATTTGTAGTTGTCAAATTTGATTGTCTAGGTCCCTCATTGTTTGTTTAACTATTAAAGCATCTGTCCATCCATTGATCAAAGTATGTTGAAACTGCATTAGACCCATTAAGCCACAGTAAAGATACGAAACATTAAAAAAAACACAACAGAACATGCCATCAAATTAAAAGAGAACACTTTAAAATAAGGTTTCATTTGCTAACATGAACTAACAATATTTCTACAGCATTTACTACAACACACTCCCATTGCAATTTATAACTATTTTATGTTTTGGCAAATTGGTGGCTAATTGATATTAATTTGTACATTTTCATACAATCTGTTTTTGCCTTAGTGATGGTTAGGTTAGGGGTGGACCTTAAATGTTTTTTTCTAATTGTATGTTTTCATACGATTCACGCCATACTACTTCATTACGTTTTTCAGTGAGATTGGGTTGCTTATTAATCTTAATAGTAATTTCAACATGAATAGATTTTTTAAATCATTACATTATGTACTGTTGACCAGCATGAACAAAGAGCAACTGTATTTTTATTAACTTACATTAACAAAGATACATGTTGTATGTATTACATGTTAGCTATAATGCATTAACTGCATTACTTACTTACAAATGAGACCTTATAGTGTTATCAAATAAATCAGTAAATTAAAAGCGAAGACCATAAAGGCACACATTCCACACACTGCTTAAAAATGCACTACAATTGTAAACATGCTCCAACATCTTGACTAAAAAAAAATCTAGATTAAGACAGATTAGTGAACCATCAATGGAAAAGATCATGTTTTTGCAGTATGTTTAAATTGTCTATATGCTCAAGACAAAATGGCATTAAAAATGACTAATGTTATAGTAAAATTGGGGTTTTCAAAATTTTGGGGTCAGTAAAAATTTTTTTTTTTTTAAATCAATACTTTTATTTAGCAAGGATGCATTAAATTGATCAAAACTGACAGTAAAGACATTTATAATGTTATTTAAAGATTTCTATTTCAAATAAATGCTATTCTTTTGAACTTTTCAACTTATTTGTCAATGAATCCTGAAAAAAATATAATGATTTCCACAAAAATAAAGCTGCACAACTGTTTTCAACATTTCTTGGGAACCAATATATAAAAAATGCATTAAAATATATTAATATAGAATAGTTACTTTAAATGTTAATATTTCCCGTTTTACTGTATTTTTCATCAAATAAATGCAGCCTGGGTTTTTTTTAACATTTTTTTAAACATTTAAATAAAAAGCACAGAACTACAAAAAGGCCTGTACTGATCACCTGTCCCTGAGATAAATAGAAAATCTCTACACCAGTTTGATTCTGAACAAAGTCCTCTCTAATAAATCATCATTTTCTTTCTATGTGCTTGCAGTAACCCTTCGTCCTTGCTCTAGCAGCCAGTATCAGGTGACATTCTGGTGCAAAATAGTACAGCACTGTTCAAAGTCTACTGCATGATCCCTTTAACTTATTCTGAGCTCTATGAATTCAGTTACATAGACACTGATATTGGATTCAGAAAATAATGTGGCTGTGTGAGCACAATCAAGTTTTGCTCCGACACTAGACTGAGTAGTGATGGGTGTGGAATACAGTGTACTGCAAACCTCCAGCCAGAAACACTGCAAACAAGGAGCTTTATGTCTCTAAAAAACAAACTCAGTGGTGACTCGCTTATTGAATGAGTTTTCAAATCTGAATCTTACATTTCTTAAAACGTGTAAAGTAGTAGAAATAGATGGCATAGCTAAGGGTCTACAATACTTTTGAAAGTTGAGTACGTCAAGTGTCACAAATTGCAGAAAATTGTGGGAAAACTCCTGATTCTACCTGATACATTAAGATACATTATCTTTATTAATAATATGCTTTTTTTTCTTCTTCATCTCCTCAGTCAAGATATTTAGGCCACCTCTTTGATCTACCATGGTCAGATTTTATGTTCTGATGTTCTGAATAATTAATTGCCCATTAACAACACTGCAACACTATGGTGATGAATACCGAGATGCCTTTCCCCCTTTTCAGTGAAATAAATTGAATCAACACAAATCTATTTTATTTTCAGGGCCCATTTGATAATGCTGCTATCTTATTGAAGAGCCAACTCAAGCCAATGACATCCAGACAAGCACAATTCATCTGTTACAGCACTGAAAAAAATCCCACAGTTTACTATTCTAACAAGGAATGTAAACTTATGATGCATCAAAAATTCACAATATAAAAACACTTATCTTGAATTTCAAACCCCCAAATTTAATAAAGTCAATGCTTAAAGATGTAAGGCAGCTCTATGAAGATTAGTTTGATTACATTCACCCAACTGGCCAAAAACCATCTCAATGAAATGTTGACGATTAATCTGAATACATTAAAATGTTTATGTTCATTAGGCACTGAAGCAGCAAAGCTGCTGGATAAAAGAACACAGACATTTCCTTTCCTCTGCCATTAAATAAATTGACAATTTCTTCCAATAATCAAACAAACAAACAAAACAAAAAAAACTATATTAAATACTTTACAATCTCTGAACAAGACTTGCCAGGGGTAAACACTGAATGTGACTTCATTATACGCATGTTTTTTTCTCGGGGAAACTGTGTAGTGATGTGTGAATGTTTAGTGGGTTAAAGCAAGAACATGTGTAGTGTAGCATGATACAGAAGTAATACTTATAAAATGTGTGTGAATGTAACAAGCAGCAGAGGTACTGTTATTTTCAAATTTTGTCTGTGCTGTAAACCTCATTGGTTGTGCAAGTTGACATTCAGGAGTGTGCTTGTGAAGGGCTTTTGGGAAAAGTGTACTTGCAGGGTGGTTTCATGGCAGTTTAGTCCAGTCTGTTTTTTTGTTGCTTTGGTTTTAAGAGGCAGAGAAAGAGACAGAATAGATAGATGGAGAGAGAGAGAGATGGAGAGAGAGAGAAAGAGAAAGAAAGAGAGCGAGAGAGAGAGAGAGAGAGAGAGAGAGAGAGAGAGGATTCAGGCCCTTGAAGATATAGAGACCGATTCAGGCCCTTGAAGATATTCAGACCACAAACTTGTTCTTAGTGGTGGAGCCACTCTTAGTGGCCGTGTCAGCATGAGACTGGTAGCCAATGGTCATATTCATAGGGATGCCTAATCGTTCCTTGTACACCCTCCTGCCAAACAAACACAATCACACATTGTGCCAGGCTGAGTATGTTATCGTTTATTTGTAGCATGAATGCACAAGTCTCACCCTATGTGCGTTACAGCCTCTCTGTTCTCGTAGTCACTTGTCCAGACGGCGATTTTATCCCCTTTTGTTCGGACATTGACTACAGCCCCACACACAGCATCGCTGTAGTCGTCAAAGGCCTCACCGATGAGGCACAGCAGCTGTAGGTACGACACAGGTGAATGTTAGAGAGTCAGCGCTGCAGAAGTACAGGAATTACTTGTGTGTATGTTGAGGGGGCGTTCAGTGACTAACTCAGAACTCTTACAGTTTCCAACCAAAAGCGGTCCAGGTCATACTTCCTCTGCTGCTTGTTGAGAGTGAGGAGCCAGCGGCCTCCTCTTTTATTCCTCTCATCCTCCCACATAGGCTCAATACCATCCTGCAACCCAAGCACAAAGCAAGGTCCACTGTAATCTGGAGAATCTCGTACAGTACCTCTAAAAATCAGCAGGCAACAGTAAACAAGCAAAAATAAACGAACGAAAAAGAAATACACAGACGTTATGTTTTACAAACACTACGCTTTTGGCAACTGATCATTCACAACACTCTGTCCTCTTTTATTACATCCCACTGGAGATTACCACAAATAGAACAATGAAGTAATAACAGTAAAAACAGTAAAGCATGCCACTAGCTTAGCCAAGTTCATGGGTTTGAATCCTAGTGAAAGAACTGATTAAATATGTAACAGACATCTGGAAAAGTAATTACGTGTCCTACGCGTCTGGAACAAGCCTTGTCAACTTTCAGCCAAACTTGTTGAGCCACCCATTCAAACATGCCGAAAAACGTTTTAAAAGTTTACAGAGGACGACATTTAAACGTAATTTTCGCCTAAACTAAGTATAAATGTATTGGTAAGGGCAGGTATTTTTGTAGCGTAGCGCTGAAGGGCAGGGAAGTGTATAATAATCTTTGAGAAGTTTATTGACTCACCGGTTCCGCCGTCGCCATTTTACGTGAGTCGCTCACAGGCCTCATAAGGGACGTTCACGCTTCACTTCAGTGCTTCGCTCTGATTGGCTGACACCGTGCTGAGAGCGAATCAGAAGCTCTGTCTCAAAACTTAACAACGAGACGCCTACCAGAGATGATTCGAACACGATTCGGATACGGCCGATGCATGAATGAATCATTCTTTTGAATCGGATCTTAATGATGAATTAATAGGACCAGTTCACAAAGAGTCACGATTCTCAGTTCTCAAATCACCGACTCTTTGAAATAATAAAAACCAAATACGTTTATGTTTTTATGTAATACAATTGAATCACAGATTGTATCTACAAAAATACGGCTTAATATAATTCTATTAAAATTAGATTTACTTTTAAGTACAATATATAATTTCGATTTTATAAAAAAATATTAACTTAAATGTCAAAGTATTTTCAGCCAAGTGATGTATATAAAATTTAGTACTGTTTAATGTAAATGCAAATTATTTTTATGTTTTCTTTATAAAGACTGCCATAAAGTCAACTGAAGAAAATTATAATATAAACATAAACAGTCATAAACAGGCATGAGAAACGTTATATGAATTTACTAGACCGTTTTGAGCATGGCAGACCGAACATGAACATCTCATGAACACTTGACAATAACTGTGGAACACACAACACTATTTATACACTAGTAATATCTAACACACACACTTAGTCTACACCTCAAATTTGCACATAATATACCTGTACATACAAAACTGTCTATTGTAATATACCTGCACATACAATTGTCAATTTATATATTGTTATTCCTTATTTACTTGTTCTATTTCTTATTATTTTATTCTTCTTTTATTATCTGTGTTTTTGTTCTGTCGCTGTCATTCTGTTGCACTGCGTCTGTCATGAAAACAAATTCCTCGTATGTGAAAACATACCTGGCAATAAAGCTCAATCTGATTCTGAAGATTTTTTGTTTTGCCGTCCCCTTGCCACATGTTCAACAGGGGAAGATATTTACAATTTGATGGATAGCTTTTTCAGAGTAAACGAAATTGACTGGGCACGCTGCGCTGGAATTTGTACAGACGGGGCGAAATTGATGACGGGAAAGCACAAAGGAGCAGTAGCTTTCATCTGAAAAGTTGCGCCATCTGTTTCCTGGGTGCACTGTAGCATCCACCGAGAAGCCCTTGCAACGAAAAACATGCCAGATTAACTTTTGTCTTTACACTGTGACGTGGTGAAAATCGTGAACTTTATCAAAGCTCGTCCATTAAATTTCCGGATTTTTCACACTATATGCAATGAAATGGGCAGCGAGCACGAAACACTTCTGCTGCAGACAGAAGTGCGTTGGTTATCGCGTGGAAAAGTCTTAGCAAGAATTTTTGAGCTCAGGTGTGAAGTTCAGGAATTTTTTGCTCATAACCCGTTTCACTTGTCTTCATGCCCAGCAAGCAATAGCCGTCATTTCAACTTCTTGGTTTTGTATAGACCCGATATAGTCCGGCTATATGTAACCCACTTCTAGGCCAAATAACCTTGAATTTGGTTTCATGTCGTTTTTTGGCAAAATAACTTGTGAGATTCCATCATGTAAGCAAAGTCAACAGCGTTTACAAGGTGTTTGGTTTCATCTCTTTGACATGCTCAATACGTAGCCTGTGCGTAGCCACGATTTAGCTCGTAGTCAGAGCAGCTATCTGTAGCCCACTTATAGTCAAACCTGATTCACTGTAGTTTTTGGCCAGACAGCGCATGAGATGGTTGATATCCCATCATTTTCGCAGTGTCAATAATATCTACAAAGATATAAGTGTAATTTCATGACATGGTCTATATGTAGCCACGATTTAGCTCTAAATTGGACGGGCTACGTGTAGTCTGCTTTTAGCCCACCTGGCGAAATCGAGGCAATCTGTGGTCTAATTTTAACATCTCGGTTACGTATGGTAACCCTCGTTCCCTGAAGGAGGGAACGGAGACGTTATGTCGGTGACCCGACGAATTGGGATATCGCTTCGATAGGCCAATCTACTTCACGTAACCGAGACGTTCCCTTTCAGTCGGTCCCTCCGAATCATGTCGGTGACCGACGAATTGGGATCCCTACCAAAGTGCCATGGTGCTGCCCCTTCCAGTGCCCTGTGCGAGCCGCCTGCGCCCCTATCTGGTGTAGGCCGGGGCTCGAGACAAGTAGTTCCACTCACCATTTTTCAAAGCACTACCTTACTGAAAGAGATTGGATAAAACTGGGAAAACATACCCGCTCCACTTGGAACAGGGACGCTGCGGAAGCCACATCCTTCCCGAAGGAGATTTCGGAAGCAAATACACATATAGCATCCGCTTAGGTGTATATGGAGAACTGGAGGTGATTGTAACCCTCTTGGAAAGGCAGAAGTCTGCCGGGGAAACACGGGCTCTATGGCTATACCGTGGACTATACACATACAAGAACCGCTTAGGTCTCAATATGGAACCCAGCCTTCCACGGTTCCCGCGGATTCATCGTGAAGGCCCGGCGCCGGACGTTCCGCCGCGTCCGCTGCCGAGGGTGACGGAGGATCTCAACAGGGTCTACTGTAGGACACTCTGGAGCAGTTTTAGCAAGCCGACACTAACCGGGGCCTCTCGGCGCCACTACCCGTTTGAGGTGAGAACACAGGAGGATACCGGCTCCACACGGAGGCTATAGAATCTAGCGAACGTGTTGGGGGTCGCCCAGCCCGCAGCCCTACAAATATCTGTCAGCGAGGCGCCACGAGCCAACGCCCAGGAGGATGCAACACTTCTAGTTGAGTGAG
Organism: Sinocyclocheilus rhinocerous; assembly: GCF_001515625.1. NCBI lineage: Eukaryota > Metazoa > Chordata > Actinopteri > Cypriniformes > Cyprinidae > Sinocyclocheilus > Sinocyclocheilus rhinocerous. Next base: position 793,721 of record NW_015667306.1, read on the forward strand.
CTCGCAGCCTGAATGGGCAGGGCACACCCTGTGCCTGATAAGCCAGGGTGATGGCATCCACAATCCAGTGGGCCATCCTCTGCTTAGAGACGGCATTCCCCTTCTGCCGGCCTCCGTAACAGACAAAGAGCTGGTCTGAGGTCCTGAACCTTTGTGTCCGGTCTACGTAGCACCTTAATACTCAGACGGGACAGAGCAAAGCCAGGGCTGGGTCTGCCTCCTCCGGGGGCAGCACTTGCAGGCTCGCCACCTGATCCCTGAAGGGAGTAGTGGGAACCTTGGGCACATAGGCGGGCTGGGGCCTCAGGATTACCTGGGAGTCAGCCGGCCCAAACTCTAGGCACGAATCGTCGACCGAAAATGCGTGCAGGTCCCCTACCCTCTTGATGGAGGCCAGTGCAAGCAGGAGCAGAGTTTTCAATGAAAGAAACTTCAGCTCAACTGAATGCAAAGGCTCGAATGGGCCCTGCTGTAGTGATTTTAGCACTAGAGACAGGTCCCAAGAGGATATAGAGGGGGGCCGGGAAGGATTCAACCTCCTGGCCCCTCTAAGGAACCTGATGACGAGGTCATGCTTACCTACGGACTTCCCATTCACCGGGTCATGGTACGCAGCAATAGCAGCAACCTGGACTTTGAGGGTGGAGGGAGACAGCCTTCGCTCCAGCCCTTGCTGCAATCAGGCATCTCCGGGGGTCTTCTCGGCGAGAAGAACACCACTCGACGAACAGGTTCCACTTCAAGGCGTAAGCGTGTCTCGTAGACGGTGCTCTTGCCGAAGTGATAGTGTTCACTACCTCCTGGGGTAGGTCACCTAGAACCTCCGCGTCCCGTCCAGGGACCAGACATGGAGTTTCCAAAGGTCTGGACGCGGGTGCCAAACGGTGCCCCGTCTCTGAGTCAGTAGGTCCTTCCTCAGAGGAATCGGCCAAGGAGGGGCTGTCGCGAGGAGCACTAGCTCGGGGAACCAGGTCCGAGTGGGCCAATACGGCGCCACTAGCAAGACTTGCTCCTCGTCCTCCCGGATTTTGCACAGTGTCTGTGCGAGAAGGCTCACTGGGGGAAATGCATACTTGCGTAGGCCCTGCGGCCAGCTGTGTGCTAGTGCGTCTGTGCCGAGTGTTCCCTCGGTCAGGGAGTAAAACAACTGGCAGTGAGAGGTTTCTGGAGAAGCAAACAGGTCTACCTGAGCGGCTCCGAAACGTCTCCAAATCAGCTGGACCGTCTGGGGATGGAGTCGCCATTCTCCCGGGAGCATTGCTCGAGACAGCTCGTCGGCTGTACGGTTGAGCAGGCCCGGAATGTGAACAGCACGAAGTGACCTCAGAACCTTCCGACTCCAAAGGAGGAGGTGGCGGGCGAGTTGCGACATGCGACGGGAGCGCAGACCACCCTGTCGGTTGATGTACGCAACGGTCGCTGTGTTGTCCGTTCGGACCAGTACGTGCTTGCCTCGTAAGCGCCCTTTGAGACGGTTCAAGGCCAGGCGCACTGCTAACAACTCTAGGCAATTGATGTGCCAATGCAGCTGCGGGCCCGTCCAAACCCCTGAGACTGCATGCCCGTTGTACGTGGCACCCCACCCGGTGGTGGAGGCATCCGTGTAGACCACAGCATGCCTGGAGATCTGCTCTAGGGGCACCCCTGCCCGGAGGAACGCAAGATCTGACCACGGGGTGAAGGTTTGGCGACAGGCCGGTGTAACTTGGACCCGGTGAGTGCCGCGCTTCCACGCCCACCTCGGGACTCGGCCATAAAGCCAGTGCTGGAGCGGTCTCATATGTAACAGGCCGAGCGGTGTAAGTGCCGCTGCGGCCGCCATATGCCCCAGGAGCCTCTGAAAAAGTATCAGTGGGACCGCTGTCCTGCCCTTGAACGTATTCAAGCAGGCTAGCACCGACCGCGCACGTTCCTCTGTGAGGCGCGCTGTCTGTTCGACCGAATCCAACTCCATACCGAGAAAAGAGATCCTCTGCGTCGGGGAGAGTTTGCTCTTTTCCCAGTTGACCCGAAGGCCCAACAGGCTGAGGTGCCGAAGCGCCAGGTCCCTGTGCTCGCACAACTGATCCTGAGACTGTGCTAGTATAAGCCAATCGTCTAGATAGTTGAGAACGCGAACACCCTGCTCTCTGAGGGGAACAAGAGCTGCCTCCGCGACCTTCGTAAAGACACGGGGAGACAGGGACAGCCCGAAGGGCAGGACCTTGTACTGATATGCCCGTCCTTCGAACGCAAACCGCAGAAATGGTCTGTGGCGTGGAAGGATCGACACATGAAAGTACGCGTCCTTCAGGTCGATCGCTGCAAACCAATCTCGGGGACGGACGCACCCGAAGATGCGTTTCTGCGTCAACATCTTGAACGGTAGCCGATGAAGGGCCCGGTTCAAAACTCGCAGGTCCAAGATTGGCCGTAACCCACCGCCTTTCTTGGGTACAATGAAGTAAGGGCTGTAAAACCCCGACCTCATATCGGCTGGAGGGACCGGCTCTATCGCATCCTTCGCCAGTAGGACTGCGATCTCTGCCCGTAGAACAGGGGCATCGGCCGCCTTCACTGTAGTGAAGCGGATACCGCTGAACTTGGGCGGGCGCCAGGCGAACTGAATCGCATAGCCGAGGCTGATGGTTCGCAGAAGCCAGCGAGACGGGCTGGGTAGCGCTGACCAAGCGCCCAGAAACCGTACAAGCGGGACCAGCGGGACCACAGCCGTACCCGCAGTGGGGCAGCGAGGTGGAACACAGGGACCCAGCTCGGGCGGCTTGTGAGCGGGCCGGAGAGGGGTGTGAGTGTGGGGTGCAAGGCTCACCTGGTTCCACGGGTTGGCAGAGGGTGCGTGAGTAGGGCCTTTGTTGACGCTCTCGAACCGCCCGCTGCTGCCGTCTGGCGAAGGAGGAGGATGAGTGAGGCCCGGCGTTAGTCCGTCCGCAACTCTCCGTGCCCTCCTGGGACCCAGAGATAAAGGAAACTGCTCTTTTGTCGAGAATTTGGGTACCGTCGGCCGTGAGGCCAACGGCGGGAAAAAATGAAACAAAAGATTCTCCGCCCGGCCCTCCTCCGGGGGAGGGAGTGGTGCGTTCACCATCTCCCGAAGAGCAGATCCTTCCATCCCTGGGTCGCCTGTCTCAGGGCCGCTTGCTTCTCTGCTTGCCGCCAGGTTTGACGGGGACCTGGACAGGCGGGGCGGCCCGCCCACGCCCGGCTCCACGACGCCGCTTTGCTGAAGGCTGCTGCGGATGTGGCGCGGGAGCGGGGGTGGACGCGGGGGCCCGCCCTCGGCGACGAACAGGCTGGGGCGCTGCAGCCGGTGGACGGATGGAGGCAGCAGCTGCCCGCCGGGGCAGGATGTGTCGGATCGCCTCAGTCTGCTTCTGGGCAGCCGAGAACTGCTGGGCAAAGCTCTCGACTGCGTCGCCGAAGAGACGCCAGTCTGCGACGACGAAGAGTTCCCCTGGGACACAGGGGAATTGAGGAACCGAACCTTGTCGGTGTCCCTCATGTCTGCCAGACACAGCCAAAGATGGCGCTCCTGGACCACAAGCATGGACATCGCACGACCCAGAGAACTCGCGGTGACCTTCGTCGCTCGGAGCGCGAGGTCAGTGGCGGTTCGGAGCTCTTTCAGAACTTCCGGATCGTGACCACCCTCGTGCAAGTCCTTCAGTGCCTTAGCCTGGTGCACCTGCAGTAACGCCATAGCGTGTAAGGCGGAAGCAGCTTCCCCGCAAGCCGTATAGGCACTGCCGGTTAGACCAGACGAATGCCTACAGGCCCGGGAAGGAAGTACCGGGTCTCCCCGCCAGGAGGAGGCGACTTAGGACACAATTGCATCGCTACCGCCCGCTC
>NW_015667306.1:811947-825504 GCF_001515625.1 Sinocyclocheilus rhinocerous
GTCTTAACCGCGGCTTGTGTACTGCATCATCACTGTGTCTGTAAATTTCCGACTCGTGCTTGTGGTGTTCGGCCAATCACAATGCACTGGGTCAGCTGGCCAATCAGAGCAGGCTGCGCTTGTCAAAGGAGGGGGCTTTGTAGAAAACGAAGCGTTTGAGAGAGGCGGGGCATAGAGGACCTACAATAATGTACAGTATTTGAAAAATAATGTTTTTTGAACATTAAAACATGTCAACATATTCTGTTACACCAAATACACAAAATAATGATCTTTAAAATAGCATCATATGACCCCTTTAAGACTTAAAAGGACAGCTGAATCGTTTTTGACCGGTTCGTTGGAACGAACTGTTCGAAAGAACCGATTCGCGGAAATGACGCCCCCAAATATTGTCTACGTAGGTGGCTCGTTAGGTTTTGACACACAGCCGTGCACTTCAATAACTGTATATATTTCTAATGCATATATACAAATGAATAATAATACTATGAAACAGGCTAGAAAATTAAACCTTGTAAAAAGAAAGAAAATTATTTTGTTTATAGCTGCATTTATCAACTCTACATAATCGGCATACATAGTTCATTCTGTTTAATTCATTCATGTTTTTCCATTATGAAGGTTATAATAAACATATTACAATAATTCCTACTATTGTGGATGATAAATCTTTTATTTTGACCGCAATGTGTCTCATGACGTCGAGATGTACCATGTACCCAAGAACGGGTTTGATGAGGAAAATATGATTGTGGAAAACAAGCTGGAGGAAACAAAATGGAATAACATTGCAGGAGAATAATCCAGAAGGTGGCGGTAATGCAACGCTCTTGGATGCAAGCCGCCGTTAAACCTCAAAGAAGAAGAAGAAGAAGTACCATGTACCTTCTGTTAGCTGCCAAGACCGGAAGTAACGCCAGCAGCCATCTGGTTGTCAGCCCTTCGGCCCTGTCTCAGGTCAGCAGTGATCATTTTGCTTTTTTTAAAATGTCTAGAACTAATCGGATCGTAAATAATTCGGAGGTACGCCATCGTGATGTGTTCTGCGGGACGCGGGATCGAGGCGGGTGTCAGTGCCAGCATGAGGCTGCTGTCAGACCCGCACACAGCGAGCAGGTAAGAGGGTCAGATCTGATCCAGCTCTACTAAACATTTAGCTGTGATATAGGTTTTACTTAATATTTAAATATAATAACTAAAAAATAGAGTAGCATGAGTGTATTTGGCGTCATTTCTTTCACTTTTTGCTCGGAAACAATATATTTTTGCCTCAATATCTCTTTTTAGCTTACTTTAGCTAAATAATGAAACCCAAGTATACCAACCTGTTTTTTTGCCTGCCTATATTTAGCATAAGCACATACATCACACACTATACTCTCACGCACGGTCATGTGGTGTCATCTTGTACAGTATTTCCACTTTCTGCTTTGTATTACTTAAAAAAGCATTGTGTAATCTAGCCTAACTCTGTTTTTGCTCTCAGAATGATTTCAGGGGAAGAGAAAGACCACACAGTCCTTCTGTAGCAGAGCCACAGGCAGCAGCAGGACCTGCGCCAGAGGCTCCTTTGGTGGACGACTGCGAGAAGCTGGGCACACTTTTCGGGGAGCTCAATAAGTGTTTGAGGGGCATTGGTTTTACCCAGCTTTACTTCGGAGAGAAGATCGTGGAGCCCGTAGTCGTGCTGGTGTTTTGGATGCTGCTCTGGTTCCTGGGTATCCACGCCCTCGGTCTTGTGGGAACTCTATGCATTATTATCATTTATATCCAGAAATAACAGATGTGAAGCCGGACAGACACATGAAGGTTCATTTGCCACTCACAGCCAGTGCCAGTGAAAGAGAGGAGAGACTCCTTTCTACAAAAGATGAGCTACGTGAATGTCATTTGAAAGTTTTACCTGGTCCGTATAGTTGCGTCTGTGTCATTTGCCTTCTTTTTATGTGGGTATGCACACGAGGGTGAGTAAATGAAGATAATCAGAGGATTTACTTTAACTACTGGAATGATTCCTCCAGTCTGTGGTGAACTGTGTATTTGCTGTGAAAGGTACTTGTGAAAAGCATGCTTCCCTTCAATATTTGCATTGACACAATGGTGCATATTGATATGCAGACTATCAAAGGAAAAAGAGCATTTATATAACCAGTTTCTAATTACAGTGGTACATATCAGTTATACGGTCATTGCCGTTGTTGAATGTATTACTTTTATTCGCCCAGGTGTCAGTCCTGCATTCTCCACGCAATTGCACTAGAGGGCAACCTTCTTCATTTTCCCCTAAACATGTCTTGGGAAATATACCAGGGAATAATAATCATTCAGTGTTAAAACTTGAATGTGTTTATACTACTGCATGTGATTGTTTTGGGGCTGCTGGTATAACTTTGGGTCACCTCTGAAAGTATGAATTAAATAAAATGCTCCAATAGTCTGAGCAGAGGAAGAAACTAGTAAAACCAAACCTTTTATGATAAAAGATCTATATTATGCACTGTAAATCATATTTGGTATTTTTATTAGTTGATTTTACTGTAATCTGCCCATGTTGCCTGTTCTTTTCATATATTCATGTTGCAATATCAGTATAAAAACATCTAAAGGGTAATTTCATAACAGGGAAATATTTAGTATGCATATTTTGCTACAATAGAATGTGTTGTATGACCCATATTCAGGATCAGAAGTATGAAAAGGTCTGTTTTTATTGTACTTAAGTGTTTTCTTTATGAATTATTACATGTCAAAAATTATTGAACAAACTCTAACTTTTTTAGCAAGGTTAAGCTGCTCTTTATGTAACTGTGAATATCTTTGCAAGATGACATTACTTCATTTTCATGAAAATCGTGTTTGATTAGGAAGGATTATAAAATGCCGAAACTTTGCTTTTACGTTTCTTTTTCTTTTCAGTGTTAATTAACATCTTCTGTGCCATAATTTAATTTCACCAACGTTTCATTTACTGTATGCCACAATGCTGTTCTTTTGGGTGGTAGTGGGTTGTTAGGACTTTGATTGATTAATTTATTTTGAAAGAATTTATATTTTAAATCATTCTGCAATGTATTTGAACTTTAAAACTGGGTTATCATAATAAAAACTATTGTTGTTTTAAATAATTTGTTGTTACACAGTTCAGTTTTTCAGAATTCCATCAAATTCATCTGGGTTGCATGTCCGAAAAGCATTGAAAGCTTATAGATCATAGAAACCTTTGCCACCAATCATTTCTGTGATCTACTTCACATGCTTTCGGGAAATGCAGCCCTGGCAAGGGGTTACAATATATTATTGTGTTATCCATTTTTAGTACATCAAAAAACAAGAATTTCTTGTTTAACCCAAAGTAAAATGGGAAGAAGACATGAATAGAAATGCTTAAAATATGAAATCCTTAATAATCTTAATATATCTTTTTTTTACTATATTAATAAGTTAAAGTTTTACTTCAGTAAAAGAAAGAGAGAGAGAGAGAGAGATTGCTTCACATAATACCAGAGTATAAAAACGAGCACCAAAGAATCTCTGCCTCTCTTTGCATTCATCACAGCAATACGACTACATTGGGAAATGGCCACTGCAGGGAAGGTTCGTAAACTTGTCTTTTGGATTCTTTTCATTTGTGCTGCAGAGCAGTTAATGCATTTTTAATATGACTCCAGTCCCTTTATACATTTAAGCTCATTTCCATTGATCGATTGATGAGGAACAGTTTACAGTGCAAAGACATTTTAAAAAATAAGATTCTATCCGAGCAATTTAATGGTAATGTTTTAATAAGACTCTCATGAATGCTTTAAGCCCTCCAGTATATGCAAAAACTTATGCTTAAGGAAAATATGCAAGATCAATCTTGATTCAAATACATGTACAGTGATAGCTTGTGTATATGTTATTATTGCAATGCACAACTGACTTGCTGCACTTCTAATTACAATACTATATATATATATATATATATGTGTGTGTGTGTGTGTGTGTGTGTGTGTGTATAAACTACTGTGAATAAAAAAGACTATAATATACAAAGACAATATAAAGAGGTCTAGATGTAACATGTAAAAACAGTGACAATTGTATGTAAGAATTTTTTAAATCTTTATATATATATATATATATATATATATGTGTGTGTGTGTGTGTGTGTGTGTATATACAGTATATATATAGTTTTTATTGGTCACTCTGCCAGTTTACTGCCAAATGGAAACCATTAAACCAAGCTACAATTACAAAAAGTGCACTCTGGCAGTTTCATTGGGTTAATATTTATCTTTGATTGTGAAATAACAGATATTTGTGGCTCTAAAAACAGATGTTTAATGTTTCCATTGGCTTAAGCCAAAGAGCTGGACAACCTCCAACTACGGTTAGAGAGCGTAGATCATGCAACTACTCAAGCACAGCGGTTATATAAACATCTGTAGTCATCCATTAAATATCTAAAAAACATGCTGAACCAAGTTCTTCTGTGCTAAAGGTGATTAAATGTCGGGCTGCTGTTGCCTGGGAGCCCACTGCGCCCCTGATGATGGAGGAAATAGAAGTCGCCCCACCACAGGAAGGAGAAATACGAATTAAGGTGGGAAATGTCCCATGAAAGTTGTCAAACCCCTTAAATACACTGAAATTGCTAACTTGTTGGTTAAATTGGTTAACATGTTTTTCTCCTGTTTTCAAGGTTGTAGCTACAGGTGTTTGTCACACCGACCTTTACCACCTGTTTGAAGGGAAGGACAAGCGTGGTTTTCCCACTGTCCTGGGACATGAGGGTGCTGGTGTGGTGGAGAGTGTGGGACCCGGAGTCACTGATTTCAAACCAGGTCACAAAATAAAACTATTCAAAATGCATGTCCAAGTCTTTATTTCTTCTTGAAAGGGATAGTTCACTCAAAAATGAAAATTCCATCACCAATTGCTCACCCTCATGTCTTCCGAATTGAATCTTTTCATGAATCTGTTTATCTGGTTATCTAACTGATTTGTTCATGAATGAAACACTACGTAAAAAAAAAATATGTCTATGTATTCTGGTGAACAGGTGATAAGGTCATTCCACTCTTCCTCTCTCAGTGTGGAGAATGCAAGTTCTGCAAGTGTCCAAAAACAAACCTGTGTGACCGCAACTGGTAAGAAATGCAAACGACAGAATAATTTTTCGCATTATATTTCGTCCTCTTGCTTTTTGGGAATGTATCTTTTTTTCTCTGGCAGGTCAAGTAAATATCATGACATTATGTCTGATCCTACAACACGTTTCACTTGCCGTGATCGGCCCATTCTGCAGTTTATGGGCACCAGTACCTTCTCTGAATACACCGTCATCAACCAGATTGCTGTGGCCAAGATTGATGATGATGCCCCACTCGAACGCGTGTGTCTGCTCGGCTGCGGCATCTCTACCGGTTATGGAGCTGCTGTCAACACAGCTGGGGTGTGTAAAGATGTTGTGTGCACTCAAGAAGTATCTAGACACTTAAGCCACACTTAAATTAATGTTTTTGCTTTTTATAACAAAATGTTGAATCAAGGGCCATTCATTTTAAAGAAAGAAAGTCACTTTAAGAAAAACGTTTGACAAAATTAAAGATTAAATGTTGATCTCAGCTGTGCTGATATGATATTGCTTTTATACAACCAATAAATAAGTTGATATGGAGTAACTTACATTTTAAACACAAGATTAAAATATTTACTTTATACTTTAAGTTCATATTTCAATTATTCATCAACACATTCCAATATTCACAGTGCTCTGAAGTCAGTTAATGGTCACAAGTCACGCAAGTAAACAAATAAAATATTAAATATTTTAGTAAGTGTTTTATTTTGATTGTTTTCATCTTAAAACTTTTTATTTATTGTAATTTTAATTGTTATGATTTAATAAATTATTAGCTTTTCATCAACTCACAAACCCCCTGCAATTCACTCACTAACCGCCAGACACTTGCAAACCCCTGTGTGTTATAGAATGAATCAGTGTGTTCAAACAATTTCGTTAAGTGAATAATTCAATGGCTCATTCATAAAAGTTGTCTCATTTCGAAGGCCTCAGTAGGTTCCATTTGTTGGCTGCATTATGTTCCCTTCAGAAAAGCAACCATTATATTCCAAAGTAAGAAATTACATTAATTACATTAATTAAGCCTTACAATAAAAAAAACAGCTGCACAGTTGCATTCTTGGAACACTGCTCTACCAATTACATTTGAGGATTGGAACTAACTGTTATATAAAACAATTTGGACACTTTTTGTATGTATGTATATATATATATATATATTATATATGTAATAATCCAGTGAGATTTTTGTTTGTACAAGGAGTCTGAAAACAGCCAGTGCTCCACACAGAGATCTGATCTCATCATCATCATCCAGTCTGTCTGCGATTACATGAAGAAACAGAACAAACTGAGACACACTAAATCCAGAAGAACTGTGGCAATGTCTTCAAGATGCTTCAAGAGACCTACCTGCAAAGCTACCTGAAAAACTATTCACAAGTGCACCTAGGACAAAAGCTGCTTTAAACGCAAAGGATGGTCACACCAAATGTTGATTTAATTTAGTTAATAGAAGTTAATTGATAAAGAAAATCTATTTATAACATTATTTTTGACAGCATCCTCATTTTACAGCATTTTTACACGAGTGCCTAAAACTTTTAACAGTACTGTAGCTTTGCACGTAGGTTTCTTGAAGCATCTTGGAGACGTTGCCACAGTTCTTCTGGATTTAGTCTGTCTCAGTTTGTTCTGTTTCTTCATGTAATCGCAGACAGACTGGATGATGGTGATGAGATCAGATCTCTGTGTGCAGCACTGGCTGTTTTCAGACTCCTTGGGCAAACAAAAATCTCACTGGATTATTACAATTAATGGCAAAAGGAATGTTTGGAAATGTAAACTGATATTTCATACTGACACACTACAGTAAAAGATAGAAATAACTGACTTAAACCCATCTTTTAGCTGCTGAAAATATTAGTGTTCTAATCATTTTGGCCACCACTGTATTTAATAAAATAATCATAATTTTGCTTTCACATGCATCCAATGCAAAGAAATTTGTGCATTTTTAAGTTGACTAAAGTGTCCAAATAGTTTTTGTGGCTCGAAAGGTGAATATCAAAGTGCCTTACACTAGTAACTCATTTGTGTTTGTGTGAAGGTTACACCAGGCTCAGTGTGTGCAGTGTTTGGACTGGGTGCAGTAGGTCTGGCTGCAGTCATGGGCTGTAAAAACGCCGGAGCTTCTCGCATCTTTGCTGTGGATATTAATGAGCAGAAGTTTGAGAAGGCAAAGGTCTTTGGTGCCACTGATTTTCTGAATCCGAAGGCATATAATAAACCCATCTCTGAAGTACTGGCAGAAATGACCAACGGAGGAGTGGATTTCTCACTTGAGTGTGTGGGCAACACTGAAGTAATGGTAAGACCTGCCTGACACATTTGTAAAAGGTGCATTCATTTACTAACTCCTTTAAAAGCTTTCAGTACTTGAATTTTTTGTGCGTGTGTGTGAATTAACGCATCTTTGACCTCAGAGAACTGCGCTGGAGTCGTGTGTTAAAGGTTGGGGTGTGAGTGTTTTGGTTGGCTGGACTGATGTGAAGGATTTTTCTGCCCGGCCAATTCAGCTCATATCTGGGAAAACCTGGAAAGGATCTCTGTTTGGAGGTAATCAAGCTGTCAGTTAATGCTTTCTATGGCTTTCAGAGAAGGAACTTAAGTACATGCTTGTGCATACACAGTACATTCATTTCTGGTTATGTAAAGGTTTTAAAAGCAAGGACTCTGTTCCAAACCTGGTTTGCGACTACATGACCGGCAAAATAAAGCTTGACGAGTTTATAACCCACAAAATGAGTCTGGAGCAGGTCAACGATGCCATCAACCTCATGAAGACTGGACAATGGTACACTTTTCACTCACATCTTTCTATAGAATATTGTAAAAAAAATAAAAAAAAAAGTCCTAACCTTTGTTTCTTATCTTACAGCATTCGATGCATCCTGAATATATCCAAATGAGAAGCAAATCATCTTCACCCAACCAGTTTCTAGGCCAGTTTTATTCGGCTTATTCGCTTCTCGCTCTTTTGCAGTATTTGAGCTCGGTGCATTCAAGGATCCTCTTTAACAGAATATTCCAGCCCTCTGCTTTATTAAGTGATTCACACATGCATGTAAACGTTAATGTTTAACATCAAAAACGGTTGTATTCATCTGCAAGGCAAAAAGCTTCTGAAAAAGTTTGCAAGAAAATGTTATCTGTGCCAAATAAAAACAGAGACAAGCATGTAAATCATTTCAAATGGTTTTGTATAACCAATTTATGATGCTGTCAAAGTAGTTCATTTCTCTCCTCTGAGCCAGACTCTCCAGCATTTGTCTTGCTTATATAACCTTCATGGGAATGTTGGGAAGCACCAGAAAATATGCAGCTGCACCCTTCAGCTTGAAGCAAAACACTGATAAACATGCTAAATGCTTGACATTATGTCTTTCTCAAATGCTTTCTTCATATCTGTCGGTCTTGGCTGGTCAATTCGATCTCAACTTGCAGAAACCGTCTTTCCAGACTCTTCTAAAAAATGTTTTAGACGAACTGATGGAAATAGATTGCTCGGCCCTAATACGGACATATTCAATGCCAGTTAAAATACTGAAACTATTTCTGAAATGTGTAGATAAAACTAAAGGTATGAATCTTGTACTCCAGTTCTGTCTGGCTAAAAGTTAAATGATGTGAAAAGCAGCAACAATAATTCAGTACAGATGAACCTCTTGGATGACTGCAGAAATGTTTTTCCTCTGCTTTTAAATTAATATTATCTGACATTTCATGAATAGAATGCCTATTTTCATTCATTTGTGATAATTTCTTGAGATTCAGCATTTGTTTTTTTTGTTTTTTTAATGGTTAAAAAAACAATAGGCCAAAATAAAGGAGAAAACACTTTAATTCAGCTTGCAAACTGAAAAACTGAAATTTATTTCATGAGATGCATCAAACCGACAAAGCATTAGTGACACAAAGTCTGCAACTACCTTATCAGGCTTTCACATTGCTCTTTAAATGGCAATGAAAATAATTAAACCATTTGAAGACTACTTAACCTAATGTTTCCTCTAGGTGTTCACAGGCACATTCTCTCTCAAACAAGATCAATGTAATTGAACCTTATAAACGCTGGAAGAAGTTCATGAAAAACATTTGTACAATGTTCAATAACGTTACAAGGCAATCTTTTAGCTGTGAAGAGTTTTCATATATCAATCTTGATTTGATCAGATTTGGAGAGTTTGTGCCAAACAAACACGGTACACTGCAACGAGCCAGGCATACAAATACACTGAAGCAGACTGAGACAGCAAACCTCACACAGCCGACATGCTTGATATTTCTAAAAAGTAAGGTGATTACTTTGTGGTCGCATATTCATGGAAATGAATGACAAAGACAGAAACAACCTACTTTAGGTCACAACACAGATATCCCTCTGTGCAAGTCTGATCATTAGTGTACATCATATCAGACAACCATACTGTACACCAGGGCTGCCAACTTTCGAGTTCAACTTGGAGTAAGAATTCCCAAGGGGGATGGTGTTGGGAATTGTTTTGTAAAAGAAAAGAAAAACACACCCTGTCAGCTGAGTTTTTTAGTAGGCTATTTAAAGTATTTAAAGTCATGAAGACTAGTGCTGTGTTTTATCATAAAATTGCAGTGGTGCAAAACAAATAACTTAAATCACCACAACAAGAATAGCAAGAGCAAGATTGCAAGATTTGCAAGATTTACAAGTCATTACTTTTACAAATAGTTTCCAATAATTATTGCAAATAATTGATACGGAGAAAATTAAAATATTTTTCTATCAATCTATAGTCTGCATTTGCATTGCTCAATGCACATCTGTTTTGACAAAATATATTTCCCGTCCATTGCTATGGTTATGTCAATCACTGCAATTTCAAAAACGAATCAGGCATTTATATGAGGGATGAGGGATTTATATGCCACTCCCCTTGCTTTCGTTTGAGGTTGTTTTTCACTGCATGAGAAAATGGTTGTGTGGCGTGAGAGCGTGAGAACTGGGTCAATTTCGCGAGTTGACAGCCTATCCAGCTCAAATTAATTGTCAAATTCACATCAGATGGGGTCTGTTGAATTGTTTAGTGTTTGCCTGCATGTGCTTTAATTCTCACCAGAGTCGATGGCTTGCATAAGACATACATAAGTGGTCTGAATCTCTTGGCTCCCTCCACAAAAATGTTCATTCAATTCTCTATGGTAACCATTGTTTAAACTAAAAGTTTAGTTAATTTTATTACAGTACACTGTAAAAAAAAATCTGTGACATTTACGGTAAAATACCGGCAGCTGTGGTTGCCAGACCTTCCCCGTTAAAAATATAGTAGAAACATTTTAGGTTTTACAGACTTAACTTAAATTCACAATAAAAAAAACGTATTTCATTAACTGATGTAATGTTAATAAACCATCATACTGAAGTGTTAATATCTGTTTTGAACCATTGACATTAAATGTAATTACAGTTATTCACCGTATATAGTATGGAAACTTACTGATAACCAATTAACAGGTCTTTACTGTAGCATTTTTAGTCTTTTACTGTTAAAATCACAATCATTTTTTACAGTGTACTCTCAAATTAAACAAATATAATTTTAATTTGAGTAGATATACAGTAATTTGACATGACAATGTTAGGCCTACCATTGTTAAATGTATTATGGTGTCTTCAAGTCCTGTAGGCTATATAGGAAAGTTATAATTACTATGTCATGTGCCATCAAATCACTTACGTAGGTCTGACGTACCTTTTCTGCGAATAATTTAACAAAATATACTTCTGCAAAATGATGAATAAAGTATTCGCATCAGCTGTGTTTGCTTTTTTATGTTTTTATTCCATTTATGAAGGTGCTGAACGACTTGAACTTGAAACCCAGGTGACAAAAAGTGTCCGTCCTGCATTCTCTACACAATTACACTAGAGGGCAAAGTTCCCCATTCTCCCCTTAACATGTCTTGAGAAATATACCAGAGAATAATAATCCTTCTGTTAAAACATGGGGAAAAAAGCCCTATAGGTTGACTTTTACACTAATTATGCTATTGAATAACCTCGTTAATCAAGGTTAATCTGCTCTTTATGTAACTCTGAATAGCTATTATGAGCAAGAGTGTGTCAAGATTGACTCAAAAATAAATACAATAGAGACCAGAGACCAGCTCTCGTAAAATCAAATTCAGACCATAGCGTAACTATCTGCAGTTAAATGTCAGGTAATGCCAATATATCTTTACATTCATACGGTAAGTTTTAGATCAGTGTATAAGAAAGAGAGAGAGAGAGAGAGAGAGAGAGAGAGAGAGAGATTTGTTCATCTAAACCAGAATATAAGAACAGGCACTAGAGAATCTCTGCCTTTCTTTGCAATCAACTCAGCAATACGACTATGGCCACTGCAGGCAAGGTCTTTTTTTCATTTGTGCTGCAGAGTTAATGCATTTTTAATATGACTCCAATACCATATAAGTTAATTTACATTGACCCATTGATCACATAAGGAAACAATTTACAATGCAAAGATATCAACACTTAAGTTAATTTGTATTCCATATACCGGTAATCAACTTAATGCAAAATGAATAAGACTCATAAGAATGTTATGGATGCTTTGAGCTAGCCAGTATAACTATCATAAGTATACACTGGTTAAAGTGATGAAAAAAAGCTTGTATTACAAGCTTGTGTATATGTTATTATTGTGATGCACAATTGACTGCACTGCTTTGCTAACTATAATGCAATATATCAAGACTGACTGTTCATATAAAGACTAAATGATATATACTGACTACATAAAGAGGTTTGGGTGCCACATGTAAAAGTGTGAAGTGACATTTGCGCATATTATTCATCTAATCAATTTATAATTCAAATTTTTTTTTTAAAACAAATGTAACATTTTTTGAGGTTCTTTTGTAATTTTCCCAGTTTTAAATCAAATTGATACTATATGCAGTTTCATTGAGTTCATATTTATCTTTAGTGATAGTGAAATCACAGATTTGTGGCTCTAAAAACATGTAATGATTTCATTGGCTGGACAATCTCCAACTACGGTTAGAAAGCAGAGATCAAGCATCCGCTCAAGCATTTATATAGTCATCTGTAATCAACCATTAAATGTCTAAAAAAACATGCTGAACCAAGTTCTTCTGTGCTAAAGGTGATTAAATGTCGGGCTGCTGTTGCCTGGGAGCCCAATGCGCCTCTGGTAATAGAATAAATAGAAGTTGGCCCACCTCAGGAAAGAGAAATGCGAATTAAATTCTTTCCCAAAGAACTAATTTGCAGATCAGTTGATAAAGCATGCAATACTGTTAACTTGTATTGGCAAACAAGGATTTTCCCCATCACATAGATTGTAGCTTCAAGTCTGTGTCACGCCGAGATTTTCCACCTGTTTGAAGGGAAGGACAAGCGTGGTTTTCCCACTGTCCTGGGACATGAGGGCGCTGGTGTGGTGGAGAGTGTGCGACCTGGAGTCACTGATTTCAAACCAGGTCACAAAGTAAAATGTCTTGATTTCTACTTTAAAAAGCATAATTGAGCAAGAAATTAAAGTTCATAATTTATTCACCCCCCTGTTTCCTCCAAACCTGTATGACTTTCTTTCTTTTGTGGAGAGAAAAGGAGAAACTTTAAATTATGTACTGGCTACTGTTTTACATGCTATTAGGGACTGAGGACAAGAAAAAAACACCATAAAGGTATACATAGCCTATGACACTCAAGTCTTCTGAAGACATTTGATAGCTCTGAGTAAAAAAACAGACCAAAGTTATTATTTACCTCCAGGGATAGCTGCTGCGACTAGATCACTGAGTCAGTGAAATTAACTGATGCTTTGTCTTGGCTTGTTTAGATGTCTAGTGACATCCAAGCAGTGAATGAATCAACTTATTCTGAGTCACATCATTTCATTGAATCAGCTGATCCATAATTCTGATTTGTTCATAATCCAGTTGAGTTTTCAATGGCACAATAATGCGTCTTAGCACTTAACTTAAATTTTGGTCTCTTTCTCACATAAAGCTTTAGCATATTCTATATTATACTTTCTGGAGCCTGAAAGCCTAATTGCACATATAAGCGACCAATCACACAGTGTTTTTATTTTTAACTAAAACTACATTTTCAGTAATTGAATTAAACCTGAAATAAATTAAAATATAAATACAGTATTAGTTGAAAAACGTAAACTTAAAAAAAAAAAAAAATTTAATGTTGCCTTGGCAACTAACTGAAATAAGTTTAAGTACTAAAATTGCTAAAACTAAAACTGAATCAAAGCTTAATAAAAATATAAAACATAACAAAATTACTAAAATGTACAATTAAAATGAAAACTATAATATAATATAAATATAAAATATAAAAAATAGCTAATTCAAAATATTAATAAATACTATAATAGTATATAAATAATACTAAAATAAAA
>NW_015667306.1:825700-826917 GCF_001515625.1 Sinocyclocheilus rhinocerous
ATATATATATAGCCTACTGGTTTGGAACAACATGAAAGTGAGTAAATTATAGATTTTTTTTTAGCTTTTAATTCCCTATAACTCTTAGTGTACATGCTGCTGTAACAAACAAAACAAAAAAATAAAATAAAAAAATAAACCATCAACAACAACAAAAATTACATCTCTATATTGTGGTGAACAGGTGATAAGGCATTTTTGCTTTGTCAACGAAAACAGTTCCAAACAAGTCTCTGAGAAAACACACATTGGAGATGTGCTCATTTATGAATCAACGATTCAGATCTGTGAAATGACTCGTAGACCACACCTAAATATGACTACTTCTCTACTAAAATAGCATGCAAAAAGCTGTACATGAAATGAGTAATATGTAAAATGTAAAGTTTTCATAAATCAGTAGGGGAAAAATACCTTGATAACCTACTGCTTCCAACAAGATTCTGAATTGCCCATCGGATGTGATGTTTCTATGCTGCATTACAGAGAGAAAAAAAAAACTTTTAAAACAAAAGAGCAAAATCAGTTGATTTTCAACACTGATATTCCCAATGATGAAGGTCATCAAACATCAACATAAATCCAGTTGTCCCACAATAAATGCTAAAAAAAAATGTAACCGGATTGTTCACCAAAAATGAAAATTCTATCATAATTTACTGTATGGCTTTCCTTTTTCTGTGAAACGCAAAACAAGATATTTTGAGAAACCTGTTTTTTTGTCAACAGCAATCAATACTGTGGTTACTAAACCGGTACATGAGAGTGACTTAGGCTGCGTTTACACTGCAAGTCTTAATGCACAGATCCGATCTTTTGACCATATCCGATTTTTTTGGCACGTCTGTTTACATTCACTTTAGACATGACTGGTATCCGATATCTGTGTTTACATTAATTCCCACCCAAAAGGATTGTCTGCAGTGATCGCTTTAATATGCACATAGACCCTCGGGTTTTAAATGGCCGTTACAATTATTTATATAATTCACGTCGAATGGCCATTATTATTTGCCAGCATGGACAACGGCTGTCATGGATGTTTTGCAGCACAAAATCTGACTGAACGGATAAAGACCGGAAAATAACGGTAATTTTAATTTGTTAGACTATTTTATCTACAATTCGTTAGAGGTAGAATTCTTTAGTGAAATAAAGATGATATTTATTGAAATGAATTCGAATTAAGGAGAGAGAGAGAGAGAGAGAGAGAGAGA
>NW_015667306.1:826951-858034 GCF_001515625.1 Sinocyclocheilus rhinocerous
CTGGGTGATTTTACTGTCAATCCACTTAGTGTAGTGGGAGATGATCGTGTAGAGTCCAGGCTTTTTGGTGGTGCCACATTTCTTCCCTCCATTAGAGGTTATTCCCACAGCAATGTCCTTGTATAAGAGAGGACCTCCGGAGTCACCCTATTAGACCAAAAGACAGCAGAAACAAGAGAAGTCTTGTATTAGACTTTGTCTTTATAGTGGTCATATTCAACTTGACGTGCTTTATGAACCATTGCAATGAACTTACATCACAGGTGTCCTTTGGTTTTTCTGCAGCACAGAGCATGTTGTTTGTGAACTTTGTTCCATAGTAGTCACCGCGGCCACAGAGCCATCGATCCATGACTTTGATACCGAGCTCTTGCAATTTGTCTGGTCGTCCTCCCAGGTTGTCCAAGGAACCCCACCCAACTGTTTTCACGGCAGCAGCCTCCTCTGGGTCAGACCCACCTTCGCGCAGGAATTTCACTGGTTTCACTGCATCGCTCTCAGTGATTGGCTTATCCAGCTGTCAAAAACAACAGCATAGACAGTCTTCTGATGAAAACTATTCTCATATATATATATATATACACACACACACACACACACACACACACACACACACACAGACTACATGATTGGACATGAATGTGTACAAAAATGTAGTTATTGTACATGAATGTGTACAACCATTTTTCCATTTTTCATCAACTTTACATTTTCAGAATCACTCAAATGTTTATTAATAAACTTTCTATAATAGTTATCTGATGTCTTGGTTGAATTGTTTTCATAATAATTTTTCATAGCAGCACAATGTCTTGCAGGTCAAGGTATTTGAATAATTTTGATTGCAGCTGTATACACACAACCAAACAATTAATCAGCATTTATTTGTATTATTATAAATGTCTCTACTGTAGCTTTTGATGAAAAGTTGCTGAAACTTTGCCAACCTAAGGAATAAATTATATTTTACAAAAAAACAACAACAACATTATTTTAAATTGGAATATGTTACAATATTACTGCTTTTACTGTATTTTTGATCAAATAAATGCAGCCTTATGAGCGTAAAACACTTCTTTTCAATAAATATGTTTAAAAAAACATTTATTAAACATTTATATGAAATTATTCCAATCATTTGGACAACAGTGTGTGTTGTCCAACACACACACACACACACACACATATTTTATGGCAGATATAGATTTAATATTTTTCACTTATGCTCTTGAGAATATGCAAAACTTTTGTGCATTTGAAAGGTTCCATGGATGTTAAAGTTTTTCATGGAACTAGATGCCAATAAAGTAGCCTACCTTTATTTTTAAGAGCGTGTACTGCAAACATGTCAATATAATTAAGCAGTACCAGACCACAACAGATTTGTTTTAATTAGTTTAAAAATTTTTTTATTATTATCTTATTATCTAATTATTAGATTTTTTAAATGTTTTTGAAAGAAGTCTCTTATGTTCACCAAGGCTGCATTTATTCAATTTAAAATACAGTAAAAACAGTAATATTTTGAAATATTACAATTTAAAATAATTGTTTAAACATATTTAAAAATGTAATTTATTTATGTGATGCAAAGTTGAATTTTCAGCATCATTACTCCAGACTTCTGTATCACATGATCCTTCAGAAATCATTCTAATATGCTGATTTACTGCTCACAAACATTTTCATTGTTATCAATGCTGAAAACAGTTATGCTGCTTAATATTTTCGTGGAAACTGTGATACATAATCCAATAATCAGTTATGCTGTCCATATTTACATTTACTCAATAACCTTAAAGTGCGGGGGACACGTCCCCCCCGTCTGCTACGCGCCTGCTCTAAGCTGCTTTTTTTGTGTCTCCATTGTGTAGAGGTGTGAGAAGGAGTGATTTTACCCCTTTTGCTGGGGTCAGATTTCAGCCTGTATTCTGTGGCTTGCATAAGAGTGACTGACAGGAGGAAGTATCTCCTTGACCTGAGGAAGAGAGAAGCTTTAGTTCAGTCAGTTGATGATACAATTGTCATTTCCTCTGTTATTTTTAACCTTCTTTTTAGAAATCTTTATTTTACTTTATTGCCACTATTGGTGCTGTTATTGATTATATAACAGTCGTGCTTTTTTTTTGTTTTTTTTAATAAAACGTTAAATATATATCAAGTGAATGATATATGAACAAGCCCCTCTGTTAAAACCTTTAAACTAGTGCATGAAAAAAAACTCATTTTGAGAAAACGGCCTTTAAAGATATGTATTGTAAATTCTAATTGAAATATGCAGATGCAAATAGATCAAATGCAATAAAATAAACACTTTAATCTGTATTTTGGATATTTTCTTTGCATTTGTCTGAAAAAAAAAGACAAGCTGGAAGCAAAATCTCATAATTGACATGCAGTCCCTGAAAAAAACAATGGCTTGATGTTTTGAATTAATGGCAGTTTTATACTTATACAAATTCAGTAATTCAGCAGATGTTAAGTAATAGGGTCATAAAATCACATTTGCCTGGCCAAAGTCTTTGCATTTAAAATTACTTGAAGAAAAGGACAGAGGAAAACTTTCTTTGCTTTATTCACAGACATGATATAAATAGCAAGGATGAATGATGTAAATCTAAAATTTCCAACCAAATCAGACCTATTCATAATATAAATCGGTATTATTGGCTTAGAATAGTAAATTGAGATAAGGATATAACCGTTTTGAACACCTGTTTACAGGTGTGCGTGTATTGGGATAAGGGGCTTTCGTCTCTGTATGAGTGTTCTCTTTTTGTTCTCTGAATGAGAGTTCTCTTTCACTATTAATGAACAAATCAAGCAAATTAACTTTGAGCCCAAATCCTCTTAAAGACGATGGCTGGCCAGGATGGTCTCTATCCCTCATGTCCTATCCTTTAAAGAAACAATACAGTCAAGTTATACATTTAATATTTACACATAAAGTCAGCACAGTTGATGTCTGCCTTGTTTGTATGATTAGTATCTTTGACAGAATCAATAGCACTCTCCAAAAAAATATATATATATATTTAAAAAATTTTTTTTATAATTGTATCTTGGTTAGTCCATCTCATTTGTTCATCCTTCCTGCTTGTTTCCATGTTTGCCACAAAAGCATTTCATTTTCAAGGTCAAGTCAAAGAATTAAGCCTTATTTGAGTTTTCTTTCTTTTCTTTTTTTCTTTTATTCATTAATTAATTTATTAGATATTACTTTAAACACACAGTACGATAAATGACTGAATTATGTATCAACTTAGTCTCAGCCTCAGACGTCACACCCACGGACCGTTGGCTAAACGTCTGATGCATATGGCACACAAAAGTGGAAACACTCACTGAGTTTCGAAGTCGTCATCGGATTGGTTGAATTATACAGGATTTCCGGGAGACGTGTGTGTCGCGTTCTTTAACGTTCCGCCTGGAAACAAAGATGCCGTGACGCCAAACCCCCTCACGAAAGAAGAAAGCCGTCGTGTTTACAGCTGTGACAACTTGTGATTATCAGGATCAACTAATTGCTGGATTTTCAAAAGTATGTGAAAAATGTAAAGTTTGCGGCATAGAATTTTTAAAATAAGAGTTTTATACTGTTATTGTCTGTTATTGTGGCGACATTTCCACGCCCCGAAACGTGACGATGAACTAAACAAACTGTGATTGGTTGTTTGACATGTCGGTCAAGCGGCCTCATGGACGGGCCTTGGCCAATGAAAGCTGCCATGGATTCCAGACCTTCAGCTGTCAGTCTGAAGTTCTGGCTATGCGAGACTAGTATCAATTCCTCTCAAAAGTCTTGATTGCATTATTGAGTATGTTTTTGAATATTTGAGTGTAAACGCAGCCTAAATGATGAGAATTTTTTTTATTTTTGGGTGAACTTAACTTTTAACTTGAGAGATTTACCGCATTAGAAGACTGTCTAACATTACATATAATTTTGTCTTAAGATTTTCAAAAACTTCTTGTAATTACACTATTCAAACGCTTTATATTTCGACATACTGATATTGTCACCTGGTGGCCGAGGTTAGTACTGCATGCTAATTATTAGAGAGCATATGTTGCCACTAGAATTTTTAATGGAGAAGACAAAAATAAGACAAAAAAACGTGCAGATGCCATTTTTCAAGGAAATTAATAAATTTTTAATAATGCGAGTTTGCACTTTAGTTTGTAATTTAAGTGTTCAAATAGTTGTGTCTTGAACGGTAAGGTGAATATTAAGGTGCCTTACACTAGTAACTCATTTGTGTTTGTGTGAAGGTTACACCAGGCTCAGTGTGTGCAGTGTTTGGACTGGGTGCAGTAGGTCTGGCTGCAGTCATGGGCTGTAAAAACGCTGGAGCTTCTCGCATCTTTGCTGTGGATATTAATGAGCAGAAGTTTGAGAAGGCAAAGGTCTTTGGTGCCACTGATTTTCTGAATCCGAAGGCATATAATAAACCCATCTCTGAAGTACTGGCAGAAATGACCAATGGAGGAGTGGATTTCTCACTTGAGTGTGTGGGCAACACTGAAGTAATGGTAAGACCTGCCTGACACATTTGTAAAAGGTGCATTCATTTACTAACTCCTTTAAAAGCTTTCAGTACTTGAATTTTTTTTGTGTGTGAATTTAATGTTTTTGACCTCAGAGAACTGCACTGGAGTCCTGTGTAAAAGGTTGGGGTGTGAGTATTTTGGTTGGCTATACTGATGTAGACTTTTCAGCAAGGCCAATTCAACTCATATCTGGGAAAACATGGAAGGGAACCCTATTAGGAGGTAAACCAGCTGTCAGTTAATGCTTTCTATGGCTTTGAGAGCACATGCCTGTGCATGTATTCATTTCCGTTTATGTGAAAAAGGTGGTTAGTGACTACATGACTGGCAAAATAAAGCTTGACGACTTTATAACCCACAAAATGGACCTGGAGCAGACCAATGATGCCATCAACCTCATGAAGACTGGACAATGGTACATTTCTCACTTTTTTACCTCAGGTTAAACCTATAAGGAAAAAGTTCTAACTTTTTTCCCCCCTTATCTTACAGCATTCGATGCATACTGAATATATCCAATCATTTAATCTCCACTCAACTTCTACGCCACAGTTTGAGACAATCGGATGGGAACAGATTGCTCAGACTTACCGCAGACACACTCAATACTACTTTAAAGCACTGTAACTATTTGATTGGTTGTTTGACATGTCGGTCAAGCGGCCTCATGGACGGGCCTTGGCCAATGAAAGCTGCCATGGATTCCAGACCTTCAGCTGTCAGTCTGAAGTTCTGGCTATGCGAGACTAGTATCAATTCCTCTCAAAAGTCTTGATTGCATTATTGAGTATGTTTTTGAATATTTGAGTGTAAACGCAGCCTAAATGATGAGAATTTTTTTTATTTTTGGGTGAACTTAACTTTTAACTTGAGAGATTTACCGCATTAGAAGACTGTCTAACATTACATATAATTTTGTCTTAAGATTTTCAAAAACTTCTTGTAATTACACTATTCAAACGCTTTATATTTCGACATACTGATATTGTCACCTGGTGGCCGAGGTTAGTACTGCATGCTAATTATTAGAGAGCATATGTTGCCACTAGAATTTTTAATGGAGAAGACAAAAATAAGACAAAAAAACGTGCAGATGCCATTTTTCAAGGAAATTAATAAATTTTTAATAATGCGAGTTTGCACTTTAGTTTGTAATTTAAGTGTTCAAATAGTTGTGTCTTGAACGGTAAGGTGAATATTAAGGTGCCTTACACTAGTAACTCATTTGTGTTTGTGTGAAGGTTACACCAGGCTCAGTGTGTGCAGTGTTTGGACTGGGTGCAGTAGGTCTGGCTGCAGTCATGGGCTGTAAAAACGCCGGAGCTTCTCGCATCTTTGCTGTGGATATTAATGAGCAGAAGTTTGAGAAGGCAAAGGTCTTTGGTGCCACTGATTTTCTGAATCCGAAGGCATATAATAAACCCATCTCTGAAGTACTGGCAGAAATGACCAACGGAGGAGTGGATTTCTCACTTGAGTGTGTGGGCAACACTGAAGTAATGGTAAGACCTGCCTGACACATTTGTAAAAGGTGCATTCATTTACTAACTCCTTTAAAAGCTTTCAGTACTTGAATTTTTTTTGTGTGTGAATTTAATGTTTTTGACCTCAGAGAACTGCACTGGAGTCCTGTGTAAAAGGTTGGGGTGTGAGTATTTTGGTTGGCTATACTGATGTAGACATTTCAGCACGACAAATTCAATTCATATCTGGGAAAACCTGGAAGGGAACCCTATTAGGAGGTAAACCAGCTGTCAGTTAATGCTTTCTATGGCTTTGAGAGCACATGCCTGTGCATGTATTCATTTCCGTTTATGTGAAAAAGGTGGTTAGTGACTACATGACTGGCAAAATAAAGCTTGACGACTTTATAACCCACAAAATGGACCTGGAGCAGACCAATGATGCCATCAACCTCATGAAGACTGGACAATGGTACATTTCTCACTTTTTTACCTCAGGTTAAACCTATAAGGAAAAAGTTCTAACTTTTTTCCCCCCTTATCTTACAGCATTCGATGCATACTGAATATATCCAATCATTTAATCTCCACTCAACTTCTACGCCACAGTTTGAGACAATCGGATGGGAACAGATTGCTCAGACTTACCGCAGACACACTCAATACTACTTTAAAGCACTGTAACTATTTCTGAAAGGTGTAGAAAGAACTGAAGTAATGGAACGAATCTTATGCCTGGCTAAAAAGTGAATTAGGTTTCATCAAAAACAAACAAGAATTCAATACAGATGAATCTCTTGGATGATCTTTTCAGTTGCTTTCATAAGTCACTGCTGAAATGTCTTTCCTTTGTGATGATTGTCTGATGTTTGGCATTTGTTGTAAATTAAAAATAAATTTTAAAAAATCACAAAAAATAAAAGGAGAAAATATACTTTAATTCAGCTTGAATACTGAAACCGTGAAACTGATTTCATGAGATGCGTCAAACAGACAAAGAGGCCTGCAACTGCTTTTCGCATTGCTCTTTAAGTGGCATTAAACAACCAAAGACAAACAAAAATCATCTTTTCATTGACTAAGGATGACTGCAGTGAAAGGACACTAGGTGTTCATAGACAGTCACTCAAACAAGACACTGGAAGAAGTTCATGAAAAACATTTATACAATGTTCAATAACGTTACGAGGCACTCTTTTAGCTATAAAGAGTTTTCATATATCAATCAAGATTTGATAAGATTTGGAGAGACTCCAGTGTTTTATCACATCCACTCGTTGCATCTCAAACCCCAACAATGGCTAACAAAAACACGGTACACTGCAACGAGCCAGGCAGACAAACACACTGAAGCAGACTGAGAAAGCAAACCTCACAGTCAGCGCGCTCTCTCTCAAACACACAGGTGCGCACACGCAAAACCACTCACAGATACCGTTGCCATGTAGACAGAGTGTGGCGGCACTGTAACCAGGTTAAAGGCCAGTGCCTTTGAATGTACTCAGATCCAAGCTGATTAATGTGACTGTCAGGTGACACATTCAGAAGTTAATAAATCTCCACCTCCTGCCCAAATTCATTGTCACGGCCACGTGGCCAATCGTCTCCTGCCCAACAGAGAACCACTGTGTGATTGGCTGATTGGTGATATGGGGCGGAGCTGTTGTTTCCTCCACTGCAGAATAGGGCTCGTATGACCCCACCATCCTACATTTGGGACAAGAAGTGAGCACGGCCATTATCCTCAAGCCGACGTGTGAGGATTTCACAGCCTGTCTCCGTCACGAGGAGCGTGTGCTCAAACTGGGCCGAGCGTTTACCGTCACGAGTGACTGCAGTCCAACCATCTGGCCACGTCTCATCTTGCCAGCCACCTGCACAGAGCAAAGACTCTTAAATATTCAATTGATTACAATATTTAATCACATCAAATCTCACATTTGTATAGTTAACAGTATATGTTAAAAGAAGAAAACTTGCATGTGCAATTGTCAGGTCGAGCAGTTTGTGCGCATGATACACAGGAACACTGAGCGTAAAAAAAAAAAAAAAGTAAAGTTTTGTTTTACACTACTTTTCAAATGTTTGGGGTTTGAAAAATATTTTTTTCATGAGTCTCTTATGCTCACCAAGACTGCATTTATTTGAACAGGAATACAGTAAAATCAGTAATATTGCAAAATATTTTTTACAATAGAAAAACTGTTTTCTATTTGAATATATTTTAAAATGTAATTTATTCATGTGAAGGCAAAGCTGAATTTTCAGCATCCAGTCTTCAGTGTCACATGATCCTTCAGAAATCATTCTAATATGCTGATTTGCTGCTCAAGAAACATTTCTTATCAATTTTGAAAACAATTTAATTTATTAATTTGAGCACCAAATGGCTTAATATTTTTGTGAAACCATAAGACATTTTCTTTTCAGGACTCTTCAACAAATAGAAGGTTCTAAAGAACAGTATTTATTAGAAATTGATATCTTTTGTAACATACATGCCTCTCACTTCTGATCGATTTAATACATCCTTGCTGGATAAAAGTATTAATTTCTTACAAAATTAAAATCTTACTGACCCTAAAGCTTTGAAGGATAGTGTAAATGAACAAACCAATTGCATGTTTGACGTTAACTTTGACAGCCCTATTTTTAAAAATCCTTTTTTTTATAATTTTAAACAATAAGTACACAATTAAGATTTAAGAAAATTGTTTTGTAAGTTGTCTTCTACCTTCGCAGATCATGGGCTCAATAGTGAACACATGACCAGGTTTCATCACTCCTACAGCTTTATTCTCTGTAAAGACACATAAAACAAGGACAGTACAAGCTTTAAGTGTACAAGTTTTCTGCAGGTTCAATTACATCTCAGTTCGCAATGCTTGTATCATTCAGACGGTGTCTTTTTGACAAGATGTTACTCACTGGCATAGTGCGGTACGTTTGGTGCCGTGTGGAACAGTTTGTGAATGCCGTGGCCACAATAGCTCCGTACCACAGAGAAACCGTTTGCCTGCGCGTGTTTCTGGATGATGTTTCCCAGCTCACGATAACGGATACCAGACTTCACTAGACACAAGACAGAAACAACCTTTTTCAGGTCACAACAAAGATATCCCTCTGTACAAGTCTGCCCTCTAAAGATCATTAGTGTACATCACATCACACAAATACACTGTACACTACATAATCTAGCCCAACAAAAATGAATCAAACTCAAATCACATGGAGTCTGTTGAATGGTTTAGTGTTGTTTGCATCTGCTTTCATACTCACCAGAGTCGATGGCTTGCATTAGACATTCATAAGTGGTCTGAACCAATCTCTTGGCTCCCTCATCTACTTCACCCACGAAAAAGGTTTCATTCAGATCCCCATGGTAACCATTGTGGTAAACTGTTATGTCGACTGCAGGGGGAAAAAATTACATATGATTAGCCAAGTGAACATGTAACATTTAGTGCAAAAGCAAAAAAACAAAACAAGAAAAAAAGGCTGCAGATTCCATCTGGCTCTGGATCTTGCCTTCAGCATAAGGTCTGTTTAGTGTAAATTTGGCATTAAATGTAAATAGAAGTAGTTCTCAGTTCATTGTTGCTGTAGCCTATGATATTTAAATTAAGGTGACCAATGACAAAACATGTAGCAAGGAATAAAGAGATCTACATGTCACTGGTCATTTGTTTCTTTTACTTATCTATTATGACAGTAACAAGAATAAACAGCTTTAATAATATGGCATTTTGACAATGGTACCTAAACTGAGCAGAAGGAAAAAACATCAGTCTGGACAGAGTTCTGCAAGAACAAGCCAATGCATTCACAGAAATGTGAACATGTGGAAAAATCAGTCACACACAAATCTCGAATGTCCAGTGAATGTCTATCTGCCATCTGGACTGACTGAAATATGAAATATAATGTCAATATAGAGGGAGGGTGTTATTCTATAACAGCCCTCTTGAGGGCAAAAACCAGATCTCCCATAAAAATTTTGCAAGGAAGATGCATTCATATACTACTGTTCACATGTATGCTGATACATACTATTCAGTATGTCCTCATCCTGGAGGGGACGGCGGTCAGGTATCCCATGACAGATGACTTCATTGACAGAGGTGCAGCAGGACTTGGGAAAGTTGTAGTAGTTCAGAGGTGAGGGATAGCAGTTCCTCGCTGTACATGCCTTAACCAACAAGTATGGACAAATCGTTTGCCATTAGCATCAACATTCATACAGGCTGTCCTGCTCAAATGACAATGACAGTAGAATTTTTAAAAATCCCAAGCGTTTATTATATATACACTGTCAAAAACAGTCGTCAAACAATTGTCAAAATTATACATTTTTTTCCCCGGAAGTAAAACTAGAAAACATTATTCCAGCTTGAACCACGACCTTTACAGCAGTGGCTCTCAACCAGAAGCCCACTAGGAGGCCTTGGCAAACTTCCAAGGAGAACCCCAAAATGTCTTAAAATTATTTCAATTTAGTTACATTAACAATGTTAATTAAAGTGCTAAAAAAATGCTACAACAAAGATGTAAAATATTAAACTGGCAACATATTGAATTATTTCCTTTTTATTATAAAAAAAGTACCAGATGTATAGCTTAAATAGGAGGGACTCATGGACAAAGTGGGCCTTGGAGTCAAAAAGGTTGAGAACCACTGATTTAGAGCAAATAAAAAAGACTTTTTTTTTTCATCTGAATGCATAAACAATTTCACATTTCCCTTAGATAATCTGTATTTAAACACTCTGCACTGATCAGACTACTACTTTGCAATATTTAGATTAGAAAAAGAAAAAAGGCTGTGAAATTTTACCAAATGCACTGCATGGTCTATCTCCTCCGTCGTCACTCCAGGTTTCACCATCAGGGCAGCAATGTCAAGGACTTCTCGAGCCAGCTAAACGAAACAAATATTGTCTTTATGTTTAACAATTCAAATCTTTTTTGTGTACTTGTGATAGACTTGACAGGCCGCCATCCCACTAGACAATTTTTCAGCATATTTGCATACATTTTGTGAATTTATCTTGTGTAATCAAGTGTTTTTCTGGGGTTCCCTTATACCTAACATTTAAATGACTACTTAAATTAGAAATTGATAGCAGAACAAACTGTGGCAGAACAATCGGTGTTCAAATAGAGGCAGAAAATGGCTCTCACAACACCCAAAACTTCAACCGTTACATTTCTTCATACAAAGTTATAATATGTTAAATTATTATGTTGGTTTACCTTGCACACAACTCTCATGCCCTCAATCTCTTCAGCATTGAGGATCTTAATCTGAGACGTCCCTTTCATGGTCTGCTCTGACTCTGACATTCCTGCAAGCAGTGATGAATTGGTGAGTAGTAAAATACACAGATACCCATCTACCCACAAAAGCATCTTACTATCACTCAAATATAAGGACTAGCTCTGCCTATTGACCTTCACAACAGAATCTCAACAGCACGGTTTCCAGTCAGCTAATAAAGACAACACAACCACTTCTTACAGATAACACACACACACACACACACATACGGTTGCTGATCCAGTGAGGTCTGGGACATGACAGTTTGGCAATGACGTAATCACGGACAGTTCCTGCTAGGGCTGGGCGATATATATATATATATATATATATCGTGTGGCAGTGAAGACAGATTATATATACCCTACCGGTCAGGTTTGCAATAATTAATTTTTGATGTTGTTGAAATAAGTCTCTTATGCTCATCATAAGAGACTAATTGTCTATTGTAATATATTATAAAATCTAACTTGTTCCTGTGATTGTAAGGCTGAATTTTTTAAGCTGCCATTACTCCAATGTCAATTTAAGATCCTTCAAAAATTATTTTAATATGCTGATTTGCTGCTCAAAAAACATTTCTTATTATTATCGATGTTGAAAACTGTTTTTGGCTGCTTAATATTTAATGTGAAAACCATCATACACTACCAAGAAATGAATACTTTTATTATTCAGCAAGTAATCATTCATTTTGATCAAAAGAGACCTTTAAGCCATTTATATTCTTAAAAAAGATTTCTATTTCAAATAAATGCTGTTCTCTCGAACTTTGTAGTCAAATAATCCTAACAACAACAAAAAAAGATCAGTTTCCATAAAATTATAAAGCTGCACAACTGTTATCAACATTGATAATAAATTGAGCACCAAATCAACATATTAGAATGATTTCTGAAGGGTCATGTGACACTGAAGACTGGAATAATAGCTGCTGAAAATTTAGCTTTGCCATCACAGGAATAAATTATGTTTTAAAATATATTATAAGAGAAAACAGTCATTTTAAATGGTAATAATTTTTTACAATATTGTCGTCTTTCACTGTATTTAATATATGTAACCTTGGCGAGCATTCAAACTTTTGACTGGTAGTGTACCATTTGCACCATGATAGATACATTTGCATTGCTATCAACTGGCACAACTGGCACAACTGGTAACAACCCAGAGTTTAAACGCTCAACCATTTTTTATTGAATTCCCAACAAACAACTATAGATAGAAATACAACAATATCGCCCACCTCTAGCCCCAGCGGATTAACTACATCAGCCATGCAGAAACAGACAGAGCCATGCTACACAGACACACTCATTCACAAAAATACAGTCACACACCCACTGCGGAGCAAACCGCTCCCTGTAACACTGTTAAAACAAGAGGATAACACACATGGGAAGCGGCGGGACTTCGTACCTGCCAACAACCCAACCTCTGCAGCTGCAGAGAGCGAGAGAAGAGCTTCAGACACACAGCAGCAGCCCACCCCCCAAACACACACAGAGGTAAATGGAAACGTGTATAAGGTGACTTTAGGACCATCACACACACGCTCTCCCATAGAAGTCCTACTGAATGTACATTATTAAAGATGCACACACACTCCTGACCTAACCATTGGATGCTTTTGAAGACAATTAGACTTTTTCAATACATCACTATTCTACCGTTTGAAAGCCGGGGGCCGGAGACTCAAAGATGAGCTAATAACAGAGGAAAGAAAGGCTGTAACTATAGGAGCCTATGACCAACTAATCACCACCATAATGGTTACTTACGGGAAGACTCTGCGGCATCCGTTAATGAAGGACAAAAGAGCATTTATTCACAAAACAGTGATTCATGAGAGCTGCTTTTATACTATAAGAAAAAAGGTGTTTGTGTAATCTCTCATACAAAGACACCTCTGCCAACAACCCAACCTCTGCAGCTGCAGAGAGCGAGAGAAGAGCTTCAGACACACAGCAGCAGCCCACCCCCCAAACACACAGAGGTAAATGGAAACGTGAATAAGGTGACTTTAGGACCATCACACACACGCTCTCCCATAGAAGTCCTACTGAATGTACATTATTAAAGATGCGCACACACTCCTGACCTAACCATTGGATGCTTTTGAAGACAATTAGACTTTTTCAATACATCACTATTCTACCGTTTGAAAGCCGGGGGCCGGAGACTCAAAGATGAGCTAATAACAGAGGAAAGAAAGGCTGTAACTATAGGAGCCTATGACCAACTAATCACCACCATAATGGTTACTTACGGGAAGACTCTGCGGCATCCGTTAATGAAGGACAAAAGAGCATTTATTCACAAAACAGTGATTCATGAGAGCTGCTTTTATACTATAAGAAAAAAGGTGTTTGTGTAATCTCTCATACAAAGACACCTACTGTATTATCGTTTGAAATATCCTTCCATCATGAATATTGTTTAAGAGCCCCTGAAAAGTATTTGGACACTTAAACATGTATGCATTTCATAGCATTAAATATATTTTCACAGTTCACAGATGCACTAGCAGAGTAACTAGCAGTTTAGTGATAATCGGTCTTAAAAAACAACAACAACATCATGCCATTTATACACTAACGTTTAAAGTTTGTGGTCACTGGTCAGTAAGTTTTTTTTTTAAAGAAATTAATACTTCTATTCAGCAAGGATGCATTAAATTGATGTAAAATGACAGTCAAGACATTTATAATGTTAGAGAAGACTTATACATCAAATAAACGGTGTTCTTTTGGACTTTCAATTCATCGGAAATCCCAAAAAAATGTATCACAGTTTCCACAAAAATATTAAGCATGACTGTTTTCAACATTGATCATAATAAGAATTGAATCTTGAGCAGCAAATTATCATATTAAAATGATTTCTGAAGGATCATGTGACACTTAAGACTGCGGAAATATAATTAACATATATTAATGCAGTTATTTTAAAATCTACTAATTTTTAAGAAGCTGTTTTTCATTTCTTAAAGGTTTGATTTGCTTGATTCAGAAAAGATTAGGACCACAAATACATTTGTAAAAAACACCTTTTCACAAACAAATGACCAAACCTCCTCAAGTTAAAAGTAGTCCTAATTGAAAAGGACTTGTGAAAATCATACAGTAACAGTAGGAGTGGATTATGTGTCCAAATACTTTCCAGGGCCACATATGTAACACCATATGAAACATTTTAGTCATGATGCTTACCCAACTAACTAACTAAATAAATAAAATAAAATCACCTAAATGGAAGCACACCACAAAGCATTTGGTCTCACCGTCTCCTTTCCTAATCACAAATGATTATGAGAGCATTAAACTCCAAATAATAATAATAATGATGATACAGATGCACCAACCAGATACCAAACAAAAAACAAAGCTAGAATTTTCTGTAAACATAGGTTATCCTTGCGCATCTTGATACACATTTACATTAACCTGCTAAATAAATAAAATAAAATCACCTAAATGGAAGCACACCACAAAGCATTTGGTCTCACCGTCTCCTTCCTAATCACAAATGATTATGAGAGCATTAAACTCCAAATAATAATAATGATGATACAGATGCACCAACCAGATACCAAACAAAAAACAAAGCTAGAATTTTCTGTAAACATAGGTTATCCTTGCGCATCTTGATACACATTTACATTAACCTGTGGTTAATCTGGTCAGACGTGCACTACTGCAGCAAACACTACATTTAAAAAATCTAACGGCACTTCAGCAGATGAGATGGAGGCCATTAGTTTAAAAGCTTGTATGTCAGTGGCCCGTTTCAAGGGCCAAAAGTTTAAACTTCACACAGGAGTAATAATGAACAAGGCAGTCTGTTAGAAAAGTGCAATGCCTCAGAAAAAGGACATGGAGCAAGAAAGGTAGTCCAGATGAGAGAGGTTGTTCTGAATTTTGCAAGGCATAATTTACAGAATGAGGCCCAATTTATGTGTGAAGGGATTTGCAATCTTACCCAAAGGATGATCTGCATAGTCTGGTCTCTGGATGTTGCTAGGAACAAGCCGCATGGGGGTCTGAAAACAACCAAGAAAAATAGATGAAACTAAATGTTTGAATGCATAAATTTGTTTTGTTCTATGGTAACGCATGTGTGTTGTAATTATCGTGCTGTCAATGATCATGTCCATCCCTGGTGTGCTGCATCCTTACCAATGGATAGTGGGGTCGCAGTTTACCAGTGTATCTGTACCCGAGCCACGGGTCTGTGTTGATTTCTTTCTCCACACAGTTCTTTCCCTCATCTTTTATTTTGTCCTCCTCTGTAAATGAAAAGCCGGATATTAATGATGGCATTAATATGCAAGACATGATTTGTATACCACATACAAAATATAAATGCAGAAGTGAACATCACTCAACACTGAGACTGAATAAAACACACATACTTGCTTTTTTGTGGAGCAGTTTGTGGGTGGCCCAGCTGCCTTTGAAACACTCCTGAAAACATAAAAAAACCTCAAGTTACGCAAACAACTCACTTCTTAAAAAGCCAATAAAATGTAATGCCTGTTAGTTTTGAGGCATTTATATGTTAATGTACGAAACTACACTACAGTTCAAACATTTTTTTGAATGAAAATATTACTTTGATACAACAAGGATGCATTCAATTGAGACAAGAGACAATATTTACATGAATAATGTTACAAAAGATTTATATTTAAAATAAATGCTGTTCTTTTGAACTTTCTATTCATCAAACAATCCTGAAAAGATAGTTTCCACACAAAATATTAAGCAGCACAACCATTAACAAATTTTTTTGAGCAGCACATCAGCATATGAGAATGATTTCTGAAGGATCGTGTGAACCTGAAGACTGCTTTGCAATCACAAAAATAAATTACATTTGAACATATTAAAAGAGAAAACAGTTACTTTTAATTATAATAAGACATCATTAATAATATTACTGTTTATGGTATTTTGATCGAATAAATGCAGACTTGGTGAGCATAAGTCTCACCAAGTCTTTTTCAAAAACATTAAAAAGTCTTACCAAGCCCAAACATTTGAACGTTGTGTATATTTTAGCATTTACTTAAAATTAAATTTTAATACTATAAATTCATAATTCATTAAGACTCTGTTCCAAGAAACAGATAAAACATTTTGATGACAAGTGACGATCTTGCATCGAATGAAAATATTCCACTTAATAATAAATAAGCAATAAATCAAGGTTCACAACTGTGATGTAAACTAAAGGCTATTGGCTATTTTATAAAAATAGAAAAACCTTTTGGTATCTCCTGCTCCAACCTCCTATTTGAATAAGGAGTACATAAACATAGTTGATTGAAGCGTATACTTTAGCACAATTAGAAAGAAAGTATGATGAAAATTTCCCATATAATACATCACAAACCTCTGTACCATTTTATAATATCACCCGGAGAGTTCGCTCAAAAATAAAAACTCATGTATGACTTACTTTCTTCTGTGGAACATAAAAGAGGATATTCTCAAGAATGTGGGGGTCCGAACTACATCGAACACAATTGACTAACAGTATAAGAAAATAAAAACACAGAATCGAAATTCATACAGGTTTAGAATTACAGCGGCTCATCTAATAAGGGTGAAAGTTTGAATCAGATGGAATTGGTGGAATGTCAAATCAGATATTTTGGCCTTGGCAGCACCCTGTCATCATATCAGCCTCTCAACTCAGCAAGCAGGACAGCAGATCTGCCCTGCCACAGGTGCTACAGTCCAAGCAGTTGTCTCAAAACGTAACGTACCTGTCTACTTAAACAGCATATTTTGAGCATAGGCCTTTAAACACTAGTATGACGCCCAAAAATGCTGTAGACAGCTCACTTTTCTGGGCACTCCTAGATTTTGACTCAAAACCCAGTGAGCTGCCAACCTAGACAGCATTTTTGACCATCCTGGCCATGTAACGCATAAAACACATGTGATAGCCTCAATGCTGTCTAGATAGGCAGCTCACTAGGATTTGAGACACAGCCTAGGCTAGGAGTGCCCAGCAAAATCATACGAGAATGAAAAAAGGTAGGGTTAGATCTACATTTCCTTACAGGCTGCACAGATTTGTGCATCCTTTTGTTTAGAAACTGGAAATAAAATAACTAAATGGTTGATGTATTGATTTGACAAATGAGCAGCAGCACGCGAGCCACGTTGAGCTGAAGTCATTTAAAGCACGCCGAGCAAATAAACAGCTCGCAAATTACATTTTCACTCCGTGTTTACGGTTAAGCATCTCAGACAGATTTGTCATCCAGAAAATCATCATGCACAAAACTTTGATGTAAACGTCAAAGCTCAGAGTAGGGTTTAGTGTCTGATTGTGATGTAAGACAGCTAGCTAGCTAATGCTGAGCTCAGCCCCGTAGGCCGGCAGCGTGACATAAGCTACAAAACCCGAGAGCTTCGCTTGTTTCTTAAAGCAAAAGTGTCAGAGCTTCACCTGAGAGCAAAAGTATGAGCCTTGAATTCCGAGTTTAATGCAGGTGGGACACTGGAGCTTAGCTTCGCTGTGGCAGCCTTCCGTCTCACACTCCCGTGTCTCCACCGCCGCCATGCTTCTGCTGCTGTCGGTCAGAGAGAGAGCGCTGCGGTCTACTACTGCGGTCATCTGAGACAGAGTTGCCAAGTCCGCTTATAATACGCGACTTCTTTTTTTGTGAAGTTGCGTGAAAAAATCCAGGGTTGCTGTTTTGTGGGCTTATTTAAATATATATATATATATGCTTGCTTGTTAGGAAAATCTTACAAGCAACTTCGTTTCTTTACATTTATGTTCGCCGTATTCTCCAGGTATTGATTGATACTCTGTCTGCTCACAGGCTAGCTAATCAGTACAATAATCAGTGTTGCCAGATTGGAAATGTCCAAGTATCGTACCAGAAGCTCAAAATTATCGTACATGAGTCAAACGTACATAATACAGCTATTTATCTAGACCAACAACTTTTTGACACAACCTGCAAATGACCACAATAGATAAAAAACTAGATAAATAACTCCACCTGTGAGTCTCTGTCATCGGAAGCCTGCCTGCCAGATGTTGAGGGGGTTCTTGCCGTCATGGACCGCAAGATAGTGCTCGTTGGCTTGAAAGCAGGGCACCCTCCTGAATTCTTAACACACTCTGAGGTGTGCACGAGCGCATTTATAGTGTCTGTAATGAGCCGATTTCGTGGATGAGTATAGAAACCCTATGATTACAACTACCATCATTTAAGAGTCACACAATTCTGAAATAATCGTACATTATGGGATTTTTTAAAAGATTGTTTGTACATCGTACAGAGGTCAAAATTATCATACAAATACGATAATTATCGTACGTCTGGCAACACTGGCAATAATATAAGGGCTGTATGGTCTGTGTAACGCAGACCAAAAGATTGGAACTCTGTAAATAAGTGGAGCGGAGCGGCAGAGCGAGTTCTTCATCCCGCTAGAAGCGCTCTGTAATCACGCCGCCGTGATTCCACTCCGGGTTTTTTTATTTCCCGCACCCCGTTGCAAGAGAAACCCAGATCTGAGCAGTACTAGTCTGGAACCAGAGAAAACGCGGCCGCTCAAACTTCTCGGTACAGTTTTGAGAGAAACGAATCTTTCTGAAACTGAATCAACTGAAGAAATTGCTTATCAAAATGATTTAGCCTACTGTTTTTCTGTTCGAAACACCACAGACTATCGGCACCTGCTGGTCAAAATGGTGTACATGCAACGAAAACTCAAACAGCTTTCACAAACCAACCGCAAATATTTTCATTAAAGTGTAATCTATTAAATGTAATGTAGGCTACAAATAATGAAATACCATTACATTTGAAGGTTTTCTAAAAAAAAATTTTTTTGTTTTAGAGAATATTTTATGTTGTTAATGGGCTTGGCAAAGTGGTTTAATTAGAAGCAATTACATAGCATTCTCCTTTTTGAATTATGTATGTGTATAATACACAAACGTATGTATTATACAGACATAAGTATAATGAATTAAATAAATTACTAAAAAAAACTTATTATAAAACTGACCCGAGCTGAGTTAAAATCATTATAGACACTCTTCAACTACGGAAGTCCTAAAAGGCCATGGATTATTTTTTTTCTTTCTTTCTTGTTTTGTCGTGATGACTTAATTATCTCGTGATCTCGACATAAGT
Source organism: Sinocyclocheilus rhinocerous (assembly GCF_001515625.1). Classification (NCBI taxonomy): domain Eukaryota; kingdom Metazoa; phylum Chordata; class Actinopteri; order Cypriniformes; family Cyprinidae; genus Sinocyclocheilus; species Sinocyclocheilus rhinocerous. The sequence goes on from NW_015667306.1 coordinate 846,456, forward strand.
TATTTTCTCGTGATCACGACATAACAAAAGTTGTTTTCTCATGATCACGACTTAATATTTTCTCGTGATCTCGACATAACGAAAGTTGTTCTCTAAGTTACACAACTGCGCCAACAGGTGGCACTATAGACCTGAATATAACTGATGTAAGTATATACTGTCGGCCTATATCCACTTTACTGTACACGTTTGGGACAGAATAAGGACCTTCTTCGTGATCGCTATAATTTGTGCAGTATTGTTCATTACTGACACTGACATTAGCTGAATTTAACTTGTTTCATAAATGATGAACTTTGCCACATTGACAGAGTTGTTGAATTGAATTAAATATTAAAGGGGTCATATGATGCGATTTCAAGTTTTCCTTTCTCTTTGGAGTGTTACAAGCTGATTGTGCATAGATTGAGCTGAATAATGACACTATTATCTTTTGTAGAGCTGCTTTACAGGTGACATTTTCATAATTGATGAATTTTACAACATTAAAGTGAAGCTGCTGTGTTGGGATGCTGTATATGAACAGGCTGTGGCAACACTCATGTAGACAACCGTGTGTTAAAAAATGTCATGTAATATATGTCATATTTATTTATGTCAATTATTAACCTATTTATATTTGTGTTTTTCTTAGAACTGTGCTCTGTAAAAACCCAGCCTTGACTGTCATTCCAATAGATACAGCGATACAGTAAAGTTTCGTCTAGAGCGCACCTCTGTTTCCAGGATCTTCAGAGGTGCTTTCTCTGCCATGCCAGAACTGCTTTATTTGTGGCTTACATATAACTCCATCACCGTTCTACATCCAAGGAGTTTCACAAACCTGTCTTTCCTTCATGAGTTACGATTGGATGGGAACCTCCTGTCCACCTTCCCTTGGGAGGGACTCGGGGATGTGCCCCGCCTTCGAACACTTGGACTGCACAATAACCGCCTGGCACGAATCCCACCCCTGGCTGCGCGTTACCTTGCCAATGTGACTTACCTGGACCTCTCGAGCAACAGGCTGAGCACCCTGCCCAACGATCTGACTGCTCTCTGGCCGTTCAGTGATAGCGCTCGGTGGTTCTAGGTGAAACACCACACTATAGATCATTTGTTAGGTTGTAGGATCATAACTAAAATGAAGAAAGCAAACAGTGGGGTTCAAAAGTTTAAGATTTTTATTTTTTTTTACAGTGAAACTTTATTATATTATACATTATATACTATATTATTTGTATAATACTTAGAATTAATAATTAAAAAATAAAAAAACCATTCAAATTTAGGTGTGTTGTATTTCATTTAAACTGATTTTTAACTATTTCTCATTCATTTTACATCATAACGTTTCTTTGTTTTTAACGTTTCCAATATCCTATAACTTAAAAAAATGAAAATTCTGTCATCATTTACTCATCTTCATGTCATTCCAAACTTGTCTGACTTGCTTTCTTCTGCAGAAAATGAAAATAATTCAAAAAAATGTTGGAAAATGGACAGTTTCGGTGACCACTGACTTTTGCCAAGATTTTCTGTGTGATTTCTGACATTTGTGTCCTGCTGTATTTACTGAGCCAAGATAAATAGGAAGATGTTTTTAGCACATAACACATAGCACATAATCCAGTAACACACCCTGACTGGCTCTCACAAAACTACTAGACAAATTGTTCCACACACATGCACACAGACACTGCCAAAGTCAGTGAAACCAAATTAAGTAAGGTAATTAAATATTTATCCAACCTGACTGGTTCACACAGACATACGTGATAAGTGCAATCTGAGAGTCTTCAGCCTTTTGATGGCTCACTACGTTCCTCCAGTGGAAACCAAAGCCCTGTGCTCTGATTAGTCCAGTCATGCTGCAGAGAACAGGTTATGTAATCAGTGCAGACCTCTGAAGACTCAATGTGTCATCATCACCCTCTCTCACCCATTTCATCTCTCCCATAGGTCTCCAGGACAACCCCTGGGTGTGTGACTGTAGGCTTTCCACTTTGCTTGACATTGGTAAAGCCCCAGAAACTTCCCTGGTCCTGTTGGATCGCTTCCTGACCTGTAGTGAACCGCTGGATCTTGCTGGAGTTCCCTTTCAGAGCGTGGAGCTCACTCGCTGCCGCAGGCCCTACGTGGTGACCTCTGCCACCAAGATCACAGCTCTACTGGGTAGCAATGTCCTTCTTCATTGTGATGTTACAGGACACCCAACCCCAACACTTATGTGGATCAAATCTGCCAGACCCAACCTTTATAACCAAGGTATCTTCTTATACACTCATGTGGCATATATTATCATACACACCAGTGTTGTTATTGTGAACTAAAATTATTTAAAAAATAAAAATAATATATATATATATATATATATATATTATAAAGCTAAAATAAATCAAATATAAATATTAGATGAAAAACTTAAAAGCCTTACAAAAATTTGAAATGTTGCTTTGGCAACTCATTTTATACAGAATTTAAGTTGAAGTACTAAATTTAATACAAATTAAATAAAAAAAATAATTAAAGCTAATTAGAAATATAAAAAAAATAAAAAGACAAAACCATATAACAAAATTGCTATCATTAAAAATAAAAACTGAAAATATAAAAGCTAATTCAAAATATTAATAAATACTAATGTATAACAGAATATAAATACCAAAAAGCATACACAATGTTGTCTCTTTTTCTATATATCATGTTTCTTATTTTATTAGAAAGACTTAAAAATAAATCAAAGACTTCAAATGACAAATTTGTGAAAATAAAATCGAATACTTTCTAAAATTTGTAGATTTTTCAGTTAAACTTTTCACTCAAATTGTTATGCTGATTAGATATGAATATAATAAAAAAATATTTATTTTTAAAATGAATAAATTACTATGATTTAACTGATGATCTCTGAATTCTGGTCTCCACTGTATATTCTCCTTTATTTTAAGGTTGTTGTAAGCAGATGCAAAGCAGCATGGACACTGAAAGATTGCCCAGAAAACTTTCTGGCTGTAAGTTACCATTAGAAATTTGCACAGTTAAAATAATTATCTTTTTAGTTGTATTGTACATGGTTTTAAACCTTTGTGTTTAAATATTACCTTACAAAGCACACTGGTGCAAATGTTTTACAAATTTATGAGCTAGTAAACTATCACGTAAGTGAGTGTCATCTTCATTAATTTGATTCAATGTCTGATCACATGCCTGCAGATGTACAAGAGTCTCCACGTGTGGGAATCCGCTGGTCGGCAGTCAGTCTGAATGGAATATCCTACAGAGACGCAGGGGAGTACAGAGCGCAAAACATGGCAGGGATATCAGGGGCCGTTGTCAGTCTGAATGTGGTCGGGGTAATGGCTGAATATGCAGACTCCAAAAACTCTGACCAACAGCAAACAGCTGCAAAATCAAACTATACAAAGAGGAAACTCAACCGGAAATCCAAGGAGATACCTTCTTTGTTACCTCGAAACATAACTAGACCGCAACATAACGAGACAAAATGAAAAGGAACAGGACAGCTGTACAGAACCTGCCGCAGAGACACTTGATTGCTTCTGAAAATCCACTGCACAGAAGACAAAAACCTATTGTCTCCAAGTCAATTCACACCTGAGACATTCAAATTATACGTTTCATTTTTCATATGAATTACCATAACTTTGTGTATATTTCCTCAGTTGACAGGTTTTTTTTTTTACTCAGCCATGACCACCAGATGGCAGCTCTGAGCTAACGCATTGTGTTACAGTATCCAAGGGCCAAGATGACCCTTTTTCTGACCTAATTTCTTATGAAATGGCATTTATATTGAGTCAAATAGAAGAAGAATAAAATTCAGTGAGAGCTTATGCATCTTAACAGCTGTAACAGCTTCCCATCTTTCTCAAATATTGATACGCCCAGATAAAACATTTACAGCAGCATTGTTCACACTCCTTATTATTTACCATTTACCATAAAGGTTTCTCACAAACTGATGATAACAAATGATGTATGATTATGATAACTAATACGTTGATGATAACATATTCTTTCATATCTACATTGCTGCCCTCCTATAAAAAAAAAAAAATCCAAGTCTGATATCAGCACTTAGTCCTGTAAAATATGACACCATATTCATGATGGGAAACTATGTGGGTTTATTAAGAATTCGCCCTGAGCAGCCCCAAAGCTCTAAGCGCTACAACACCAAGATTGCAATAGTCAGTTTTTGTAATGGTTTGAGGTCTCTCAAACTCACATATGATTGTCAATACAATAAATAGTAACATCTGGCTCAAATTACCAAAGCATAATTATCCAAATTTTCACTTTAAAATGTTATATTGATGCACAGATGCCAAAGTTGGCCTGTGATGCTCTTTGTTTTGGCCTGTCATGCTCTATGACAAAAGGGGGGCAATTAGTTAGCAATTTAATAGCAATTTGCTATTAAATTGCTAAATTTAATAGCAACTCTATTGCTATTAAATTTCACAAATAATTACAAAGAAATGACAACTGACACATTGAATTAAACATAACATTTTCCAGAAATACTAAAATAGTATTTTCTTACGTACTCCAATAATCTTTCTTTTATTTAAATAATTTTTTACACAGAATAAAAAGTGTTGCTCCTCTATTCTAAAGGATTTACAAACAATTTCCTTGCTCTCTGTGTATGGATGTTTAAAAATTGTTAACCTGAGCTTTATAGACTTTTTTCTAATCAAACATCTATTATAATCGATTACATAAAACTGCATTCAGGAAGAAAACGAGCATGTGATCTAAAGTTTAAACTAATAATCACATTATTAGTAGACATTTGTCACTTTAAATGTAAGATGTTGTGATTAAAGCTCCACTTAAAGCTGTTGTAGCCTTTAATGTCTGACAAAATTGTTCATAATTAACATTTTCAATTCTGGATATAATTTCTTTAGCCACTTAAAAAAGCTTTGTAACATTCCCCCGTTTTCTCCCGTAAGCCCCTTCCTCTCCTCATAATAACTCCTTCCATTTTTACTCTGCTTTCCTGCTCCTTCCCCCACATTTCTCTCTCTGATGCTTGTTTGTGATCATTCCCCTTTGACTGCTGATTAACATATTTTGATTTATGTTTAACTAAAGGGCGGTACAAATTCAGCCCCTGCCCACTATGTATCACCGCTATCAGTGTGAGATTTGGTGAGTGAGGACTTGCCACATATATAGCTTAAGGATCACGTCCCGGCGTAGACGTTTTGACAACTGCATGGATGTGACCTTACAGAGATCAGAGCAATTTTTTAGACTGTGGTGAAACTTAACTCCTGCTTTAACCTCTGTGTCTCCCACAGGCTGCCCTGCGTGAGTGTGTGCTGGTCTGCATATGGCCACACATTTGGGAATCCAGACACAGCTGTTTTCTCTCTTTGGAGGCAAAAGGAAGTGTAAGGATAAAAGTGTGTGTTTGTGTGTGTGTCTGGGTTCACCGGGAGAGAGAGTTCGGACTTTCTGAACTTTGAGTGTTTGTACACATCCTGACTTTGCGTCTGCTTTTGACGGCTCGCCATGGAAAGCCTGGAATTCGAAAAGAAGGAAAAGCGGTACTTTATCCGAGGCAAGCATGCTGCTATCATCTGCGCCGTCGTCATTGTGACAGGTGTTGCCGTGGGGCTCGGAGTTGGTTTGAGCCAGAAGACCTCCTCATCCGAAGATGAACCCAAACCAACACCATCACCCACAACACCGTTACCTACAATGCCGCCAGATGACCGGGGTCCCTGCAAACCATCCAACAACACAAACGGCGGCTGGAACAACTTCCGCTTACCTGACTACATGGTACCCTTCCATTACGATCTGCATCTGGAGCCCGACCTCAACACAGACATCTACACCGGGAGCGTGTCCATCCATCTGACACTGACGCAGCCCAGTCAGCACCTGTGGCTCCACATCCGAGAGACTTTTGTCACTGCCGTGCCCTCTCTACAGCGCAGCGGCCTGTCTGGCTTGACCTCTGTTCGGGTGAAGGAATGCTTTAAGTACACGCCGCAGGAGTATGTGGTTGTGGAGGTGGCCGAGCAGCTGAGTGTCACTGGCCCAGACGAGCACTACGTCCTCACTCTACACTTCCAGGGCTGGCTCAACGGCTCTCTGGTTGGTTTCTACAGGACCACGTATCAGGAGAATGGAGTTACCAAGTAAGCATCAAGACATCTATATTGTAGAAATGCATTTTTGTGGTGTAATTAGTCAGTATGCACAGTAAGAGGTGTGAAAAGTACTGAGAAATTATACTTGAAAGTATGTACTGTCACAATTTACTGAACAATAAAATAAAACAAACAAAAAAAAGCTTCCTCGGTTTATAGCAGGGGCGGTGCTGGATGCTTTCCATGTATCCTGCAAGCATAGCAGAATGTGACATCTCTGTTAACAGAGTACTCCAGCCATTCAAAAGTGTCAAACCATCTTTGCTGAAAGGATCTTTTTTGTAGACCAAATCTGGTGACTGGATAATTTTTGAGATTAACTTGTTTTGGTCCTGATTCCAAAGTCCCTAAATCATCTTCTTTCTCACTGCCTTCTATGCCTAGCTGCTTGCCTGCTCTCTCTAACTCATCTGCAATACAAAAGTAAAATACAGAGAATAATGCATTCATTATGCAGCTAATTTCTGACAACAACAAAAAAATATATATTATGCATAGTTTAAGATAGTCCAACTTTAAAATATTAAAATAAACGAAACTTTACACACACACAGACAAAACATTCGGGGCTAGATTAAAATCATTCGGGGCTCGAGCCCCGTGTTTAGCCCTAGCGACGCCCCTGGTTTATATTACACGTTTAAATATACACACTACCGTTTGATAAAATTTTTTAAATAAGTCTCTTTAAGCCTTGTTCAGACTGTCAGCCCAAATTGTGCAAATCCAATTGAAATCCGATCATATTTAGATAAAAGTCTGAACGGCAACGAACTACATGAAATCCGATTTGTGCAAATCCATTTCGAGCTACATTCGTATGTGGTTTGGAATCCTATTCAAATCGCATTCCTGGAAATCCGTTTCAGTGTGACCGCTCAGATCGGATTTAGCGTAGCTTTTTAACGTTCTCACGCCACGTTACTGCTAGTATACTCACCTCTTTGAGTGTTGAAACCGGCGGAGATGGCGGCACGGAATAAAGGCGCACATTCCAGCTTCCTGCTTTCTGATGCTGCCTCATAAGACGAAATCCATAATAATAATAATAATAATAATCTAGCGCGACGGCAAAATGTTGTCATGTCGTAAGACAATATCTGTATTGCAAATTCTATTGCTGTTATTGTTGTTTTTAGGCATAACAACGCAACGGCATTACCATAGGCACATTCAGTAAAACGAAAGAGCGCTTATGGACACACACATCGGATATGAACAGTTGATACACTGTGTGGACAGTCAGTTATTCAAATCAGATTCCATCCGGGTATGCACAAAATCGGATTTGGGCTGACAGTCTGAACGAGGCTTATGCTCGCCATGGCATTTATTTGATAAAAAAATACAGTAAAAAAAAAAAAAAAGTAATATTGTGATATATTATTAAACTTTAAGATATTGTTTTCTATTTTAATATATTTTAAAATGTAATTTATTCCTGTGATGCAAAGCTGAATTTTCAGCAGCCATTACTCCAGTCTTCAGAGTCACATGATACCTCAGAAATCATATGCTGATTTGATGCTCAAGAAACATTTCTTATTATTATCATCAATGTTTAAAACGTTGTGCTGCTTAATATTTTTGTGGATATTATAAATGTATTTAATAGTTTTATTCAACATGGATGCATTTAATTGCTCAAAAGTGAAGTATTTTCTTAACAACAACTAAAGAATTTTAATGACCCCAAACTTCGGACAGTAGTGTAATTATTTAAAGAGTGATCACTGAGTCATTTCTCCAATATTTCTTCTCTAAGCTAAATGATCAACGTTATTTCCAAATACAGTTTACACTGAAATGGATGTCATTGGCTATAAAAGTTTAGTTTGGACCATAATTTAATTTGACCATAATTGCAAGCTCAGTAAAATTGACAAAATGAGGACAGATTTAAGTTGTGATGACCTGCAAAAAATGGTTGGCATTTCAAAGGTCTAAATGAAATTTTAAGGAGAAAAAAATGATCATTCCTCAAAAAAGCTATCAGTTTTAGTACTCAAGTAAGGAACAAATTCCACAAATTAATCACGCGTATAGTTCTAAAGTACAGTTATTCAAGTATTTTACAGCCCTGTGCAGTGTTTAATATGACCTGATGAAATGTATTTTGTTGTTGCTGTTTTACTATAGTAATTAGGCACACAGATAAGGATGTTACATTTACACAGCTTCCCATTCATGACCATTTCAGGGCCTTCAGGCAACACCAAACAGTAAACTCTTTATCAGGACTGTCCTCACTCTTGTACTACAAAACTTTGTTGCCCTAAACTTTAGGTGACCTGGCCTGGTTACAAATGTGTTGACCACTGTGACTCAAAGTTATCTATCTGAACTACAAGTGACCTATTATGGTCGCACTGATAATTTCAGATATTAACCAAGTCATTTTAATGTATCATTGGATAAACTTCCCAAGATTTACTTGATGCTTGGTTTCAGATCACAGAACAGTCAGATCACACTAATGCAAATGACCTTTTACAATTTTACAACATGTCCCAGAAATGTCTTGCCAACTTATTTATGCTTTTTATCTCGGTGTTCTCACCATTACATCTCAGCTCCTCTGATTTGACAGGGAACAGATAACAACATGAATGTCTGAATGTTAGCCCACAGTTTGGATAAGATGATCTGAGACCTCTGCTCCACAGAGAAATGAATATAGTCTCTGAGGGAGATATTAAAACTGTGGAAAATCTCAATGAGATTACAATGTTAAGTATTTAACAATGCTACGCTTGCGGATTATTTTCAGAGCTTGAGTATTGCCAAGCTGTTCCCTTTTTGCAACTGATTCTTATGCAACTTACTCAAACACACTTCTTAGGATGTAGTATTTTTGTTGAAATGGGATAGTTGCCATTGATGGGGTCATTATATATTATCTGATTTGGGAATTGTGTGAAATTTTAACAAATGCGCTGAACTGACATGGACCTTCATTTCTTGGAACGAAAGCTGAGAGGTGCCAAGAATGAGAGATCTACATCTGCTAAAACTTATTTATTCATAAAATAACATGGTTTTAAGCTCTGTTACTGCTCTATTCTGTTGTGTTTCAGGTTCAGATCTGAGAAAAACTAACAGCTAAACAAGCGCACAATATTAGATATCATATAATATCATATATGATTAAAATATAAGTCTTTATTATCCATGATGAGCTCCAAGAACTATGACGCACACCACATTGGAATAGATTCTGTTTATCGATGTCATTTTTAAATTACTTTTTACTTTGTTTTAAGCACTTGGGCAAAATTTCAGAGGCCACCAAAATCAATTTTGTTGCACACACATAGAACTGACAGTGAGTTTAATTTAGTTGTAAACAAACTTGATTAGATGTTAATGAAAATGTGGTTGGACTTTCCCCACATGAGGTTACTGAGGTAAACGTAAACCACTAGTTGAGTTTTATGATCTTTTACAGGAAAATTGCTGCAACAGACCATGAACCCACAGACGCTCGTAAATCTTTTCCCTGTTTTGATGAGCCCAACAAAAAGGCCACCTACACAATCTCCATCACCCATGACAGTGCATATGAAGCGCTGTCCAACATGCCTGTGGAGGTACGTTCCATTGCTGCTTGAGCCTTCAAAACAGTTATTGAAGGTTTCAAAGTGTAGCTTAAACTTTTAAACCAAGACGTGAACCATCAGTCTGCTTGTATGTTATGTGTGAGTGTGTGTGGTTTTCCTTATGGCTCTGGTAAACGAGGTCTGGCTGCATTCATATGCTTGCTTTCTATTCAGTTGATAGATGTTTACTATAACTCCTAACACTCTCATTCACAGAACATAGAAAAAGTGACGGATCAAAAGACAAAAACATCCTTTAGAAAATCAGTAAAGATGAGTACCTATCTGGTATGTTTTGCGGTTCACCAGTTCCACTATGTGGAGCAGATCTCGAAAAGAAATATACCAGTAAGCTCTTTTTTCCATGTTTGCTCTACTGCATCCAGAATTTGCTGAAATAGTTCCAGTCATTCGTTACACTGAAACCTCTGTGGGATTTCATTATTTATCTCTTTCTCTCTCTCCTGACAGTTGCGGATCTTTGCTCAGCCTTTGCAGATCTCAACTGCTGAATATGCTGCAAATGTCACCAAGATTATATTTGATTACTTTGAGGAATATTTTGACATGGAATATTCTATAGAGAAACTTGGTAAATCAGCAGACACATTTTTCAGTTTTGAACCATTTATCATGTTAGAGGTATCATCATCATCATTATTAATTATTACTTATTATAATTATCATTTTATGAGGCAATTTTTAACCCTCCTGATATCATAATGAAGAAAAAAATGGAAATTCTTGGGAAAAAAAAAAATATATATAAATGTAAATAAAATGCTAAAATAAAATAAAAATACCTTTAAAATATATGTAAAAATCCTTTTGATTTTTTAATATGTATATCTTCTTATATGCAAGTTGTAAAGAAAATAATGTTTTCAACTAGATTTTTAAAAAGTCTGTATTGTGGACACTCTTATTTGTCATTGACCCTCATACAATTTGAAACAGATGTACACATTATGATCTTATAAAAAAACACTGATTCATGATTTCTATCATATCTTATCAACTGATTTCTATCATGTATATCAATGATTATTGTGACAAAAGAACATAGGATATATTCTGTCTCTGTTGCAGATAAGATAGTGATCCCAGACTTTGGGACAGGAGCGATGGAGAACTGGGGCTTGATCACTTACAGAGAAACCAACCTGTTGTTCGATGAGAAGGAGTCCTCCTCAGTCAACAAACAGCGAGTGGCCAGTGTCATTGCACATGAGCTCGTTCACCAGGTTACCTGCCCTATCACATATCTGATTGGTGAAAGAGGACAAGTTATTACGCAGAGCGAGGACAATCCAGTATACAGTACATCATCAGTCACACATCAGAACCAAATTGGCAGAACACCCTGCTGTGCATGCATCTCATTTTACTGTTTCCTGTAACTGCATTTTAAATCAAATAGGGAGAATTGACAGAGAAAAATATGATTACCATAAAGATTATTATCACACAGTTACATATTACACTCTCTCAAAAGCATCCAATGCAGTGATGTTTTTTGGGATAATGACTGCAGTCACACTGCACACTGATAAGATGATCTTTTTATGGCTAGGTCCAAGGTTGTTGGACAAAAAAACAATTACACAGGGCTAAAAAATGTTATATGATTATATAACTGAACTGTAGAAAATCATGATGTAATTAGATAATTTGTAGCTTCTTTCCTTGTAAAGACATTCACTCAAAGCAAAGTATTTTGTTCAGCTTCCATCATGTTGACTGCTCATGCTTTGGTTACATAATCATGTTTTGAATTATATATATATATATATATATATATATA
>NW_015667306.1:858044-882661 GCF_001515625.1 Sinocyclocheilus rhinocerous
CTTGAAATATGACTTTGACTTTGCAACAAATGTCTGACAAAATGTCTTTGTAAAAAAAATTTTTACAAATGTATTTATCCCAGAATTAACACATTTATAAAAGGCCCTGTTACAGAAACAATATAGGGCTGAATAAGCATGAGGTATTTGGGTTCTACCGTTAAAGGAACTGTTTTGTCTTTAATTTGCAGTGGTTTGGAAATATTGTGACTATGGACTGGTGGGACGACCTGTGGCTGAACGAGGTGCTTTGCCAGCTTTTTTGAGTATGTGGGAGTGGAACAAGCTGAGTTTGACTGGGGAATGGTGAGCACATGCCTGAATCATTCAAATATATTCTTAAATGAAACCATTCAATTGAGGCTGGATGTCATGTTTATGTCAATTCATCTTTTGTGTTTTCAGCGGGACATCATGCTTATCAATGATGTATTTCCTGTCATGGTTGATGATGCTCTTCTCTCTTCCCATCCTATTATCGTGGATGTGTCCAGCCCTGCTGAGATCACATCTGTGTTTGATGCAATCTCATATAACAAGGTAAGTGATGTAATTAGATAATTTGTAGCTTCTTTCCTTGTAAAGACATTCACTCAAAGCAAAGTATTTTGTTCAGCTTCCATCATGTTGACTGCTCATGCTTTGGTTACATAATCATGTTTTGAATTATATATATATATATATATATATATATAAAAAGGCCCTGTTACAGAAACAATATAGGGCTGAATAAGCATGAGGTATTTGGGTTCTACCGTTAAAGGAACTGTTTTGTCTTTAATTTGCAGTGGTTTGGAAATATTGTGACTATGGACTGGTGGGACGACCTGTGGCTGAACGAGGTGCTTTGCCAGCTTTTTTGAGTATGTGGGAGTGGAACAAGCTGAGTTTGACTGGGGAATGGTGAGCACATGCCTGAATCATTCAAATATATTCTTAAATGAAACCATTCAATTGAGGCTGGATGTCATGTTTATGTCAATTCATCTTTTGTGTTTTCAGCGGGACATCATGCTTATCAATGATGTATTTCCTGTCATGGTTGATGATGCTCTTCTCTCGTCCCATCCTATTATCGTGGATGTGTCCAGCCCTGCTGAGATCACATCTGTGTTTGATGCAATCTCATATAACAAGGTAAGGTTAAGTCACTGATGCTTAACCTAGTGTTGTTAATCCATCAACTCTATTGGCTATGAATTGGTAACTGTGATGTCATTCTATTGTAGGGCGCTTCTATTTTACGAATGCTGGAGGACTTGCTTGGCCGTGACACATTTAGAGATGGATGTCGAGTAAGGCGACTTGCTTTTTACATATATTTTCCAAAGACTCCGCAGTTATATATTAAGCATGATATATTAAACATGTAATGCTGTCAAAATAAGACCCATTTCTTTTTTCACCACAGCAATATCTAAAAAGCTACCCATTCCAGAATGCAAAGACTGCAGACTTCTGGAAAGCCTTGGCTGATGTAAATATCTTTTATTGATCATACATTGCCATTTGTATGTTTTGTCCAGTTTTTTGCTAAATAATGTATTGATCCTTCAGAAATCATTCTAATATGCTGATTTGGTGCTCCGTTATTATCAGATGATGCTCAATTATTAATAATGGTTCTTATATTATCAATGTCGAAAACAGTTTTTGCTCTGTAATATTTTGTGGAAACCATGAGACATTTTCAGCATTCTTTGATGAATATAAAGTTCAACAGATCAGCATTTATTTGATATATAATTTTTTTGCATTATAAATGCTCTTCCTGTCACTTTTGATCAACCTACTACTTCCTTGCTGAATAAAAGTATTCATTTTATATTAATTTCTGTAAATAATCATATTTACCCCAAACCGATTCGCAGCTTGTCGCAAACTATTTTTTGTCCAAAAAATCCTCTATTGTGTGGTGTCATTACGATTATTTATCTGCTCCCGATCGAGACGGAGCGTCCCCGAACTCAAATGATCGGGGCTGCCTCTGACGTGATACCCGCAATAGCCAATGAGAGCGAGCAAACTTCACCTACCGGATGTTGCGTGCTACTATAGCTGAAACTTGGCAGCCACAAACATGCCATGAAAGCAGAAAACATCACCCATATTCTTTTTTATACTTTGTTTTTCACTGTGAAACAGAATGGGGTGCCAGGAGAGCCAGCTGACAACGTTGATTGTCCTCTATTTGTTTTTCTTCTCTAGTCACGTTTGATCTCGCGAGTGTCCGTGAGATCACGTGTAACTGTGAAATCGTTCCTACAATCATCAAGTGTGTGGTCTCACGGTCTGGTCGAATCGTCTAGTGTGTGCGTTCAGAGGATTATAAGGCTAAAAATTGGTCTAACTGTCTTCATGTCTGTGGTCTCCCATGGTTTTAAAATCGTTTAAAGGGGTCATATGATGCTGCTAAAAAGAACATTATTTTGTGTATTTGGTGTAATGAAATGTGTTTGTAGCTGAGGGGCTAAGGACTGTAAGGTGCTAGCTATTGCTAAGTAGGTGGAGTTGATCCGCGTGTGCCGGTTAGAACACCAAAGCTGGAGAAGGATTCGAGTTCAACCGATTTATTGTTACAGCCATATGCAGAGGGGGAGCCAGGTTATAGCGAAGTGCATTATCCAGTGGTCAGATTGTGTACATATTATAGATGAGCATTAATACTGATGCAGAGCAGTATCATCTTGAACCTTATGTCCTTTGACGGGTCAGCATACACTCATGTATGTGGGTGTGGTCTGCAACAAACAAATAAAGATACATTCTAACAACCAATGGTTCTTATTATTACAATCCACAACATTTATATGCTCACATCCATCACAACATGAATGGCATTACGAAGCAACTGGCTTCCCCCAAACATCACACAATGTAGCATTTGAAACTAACATTATTATAATGGAACATCATTAACAGCTTACATTACTACATTTACACTGAGTGAGAACTCAAATGTTACTATACTTCACACTAGCATCCATTTTGTATAGTCACATATCTTAAACATATATATTCAGTAAACAGCAATCAACTCCGCTTGAATAACAGTTAAAGTTACAATACTCACTTTCTCTCTGGACGCACACAAACTTAAACACTCAAAGGAACATAAAGATAATCGTATGATTGCCGTTTGTAACGGAATCGCATGGCTCATTCCCGCTGAGGACCAATGATGGCTGATGCAATACTAGATTGCGATTGCGCGGCGCTGTGAAGCACTCCACAGAATGAAACGGCATTCCGCCAAAATAAAAGTCCCCGCGATAGAGAAAAGAGCGCTTCTGTGCGTCTGCATTAATGAGCCTTTTGCACACTGGTATTCCCAGGCAGTCTCCCATCCAAGTACTAAACAGGCCCATCTCTTTGGTTTTGAGACTTTAGTGTTTGCAACTTTACAGATCTTCTTTATGCACCAAGAGCTTGTAACACTCCAAAGAGGAAGGAAAAATTGAAATCGCATCATATGACCCCTTTAAGATTTGAAAATCGTCTAGTGTGTCCCAGGCCTTAGAGAAGAGGAAGAGAAAACTAGGGGTCCACGTAAAAAATCTATTCATATATGAATCGTGATTCTGTCTTCTAACGATTCTAATGGATTCACAAGTTTCAAAATCAATGTTCTAAAGCAGCGGTTCTCAATACTGTTCCTGTAGAATAAAGGTAAATTATGTGAAAAATAATGCTTTAAAAAAACAAAAAACCGAAGCATTAACACATGTTAGACTGCACCCCATAAACACAATCAAGCCTAGAAAAAAAACAGTCAACCACCCCTTTAAAGAAAAATCTTAATTATTCTAAAATTTGACTGGTAATATATATCTCTCTTGGGTCATAGGAGAGTGGGTTACCTGTGGCAGAAATTATGGACACATGGACCAAGCAGATGGGTTATCCTGTGCTGACACTGACCAACACAGCCACTGAAGCTAAACTCATGCAGACCAGGTTTCTCCTGGATCCTAATGCTGATCCCAGCCAGCCCACCACTCCCCTGGGGTGAGCCTGATTGTGCACGCCCCTCTACACCAAAATTAAAACATCAATGGAATCAAACACTCCAATTCAGTAAAATTACCATGAACCAAATAGGCCCAACATTTTGCAACAATAATTAACATGACATGCACAGATGCATATATTGGGCCAAATACTGTATTAGTCATACTCCCAAGTGACAGAATTTGCACCAAAATACTGTTTAATCAAATGCACAACCTTAATTTGATGTCAAGAACAAAACATATGGAAAGTGCTTTTGTACTCCTTTTTAAAAGTAGATAAGCCCATTTATTTTGCTTTCTGAATTCTTCACATTTATTTGGTTGATTTTTCCTTACTGTCTGCAATCAGAACAGATCTTTGACCCATCTATCGGTCACTGCCCATCACTGCTCTAAAGTATCCTCTATCTGCCCCCACTAAGCTCTACAACATGATCACAAATAATAATTCCCCTGATTATTCTTCACAGGAAGGAACACAGTGAACTGAATGATACAGTCAACTTTAATGAACTGCACTCTCAACTATTAGTTGACTCAGATGTTTTAACTCTTGTCCCACAGCTACAAATGGACCATTCCTGTGAAATGGAGCACAGTCGATTTCAAAAACGCCTCTTTCCTATTTGACAAGGGAACAACAGGTGAACAAGATCATATGCTCAGACCTTTTTTTTTGGCATTGAGGAATACATTTTTTTAACTGAGGTATTCTGCTGTGTAATTTCTGTCATTGGCCTGTATTTAATCAGAGGCAGTCATTGCTGGATACTCCCCTGCTACCGATGGTCTCATCAGAGTCAACAAAGACCACATGGGCTTTTACCGAGTAAATCACTATGACCATGTGTGGAGCGCTATTGCCGAGCAACTTTCTGTAAATCATCAGGTATTATTATTCATATTAATTTCTCTGTCATAACTAACTAACAGAACAGTATAGAAAAGTAAGATCTTCATTCCAATGATAATGACCGGCTGAATATACATTATAGATCGTATTGCATTCCTACTGATGAAAAAATTAAATATATGGACACGAAATATTAATTTGAGATTACATATAAATAATTTTATAATCTTACCTGTATGCAAATATCCTCTGTCCTGTTTATTTCTTCCGTTGAAATCGCTGTTGAATTGTTGAATCGCCTTACTGCTATAAAAAAAAAATAGTCCACTACACGTACAAAACAATCGGCCTTGCAACAAGACAAACACATTTTTTACTACAATCAATAATTGATTAACAACGCTAGATGTTCTAGTGGCTTTGGCAATATCGAGATGGACCCATCAGGATCAAGTATTGCAGAGAGCCGAATAAAATATAATATCCTACATAATCTTTTTTAGGTGTATAATGCAACTGACCGAAGCAGCTACATTGATGATGTATTTGCATTTGGACGGTGAGTTAGTACAAACATCTTCCAGCTGCAGAAAGCTTATGCTTTCAATCTTGACTTGATGACAGGCAAAAAAGTAGATTTGAACTGATTTTACATAGCACAGCTTTTTATGGTTATAGTGGAGGTCATAAAGAAAGGATGTTGACGTCATTGCCTTTTGTTTTGCATTAATAGGGCAGATATTGTCGATTATGGACATGCCTTCAACTTAACAAGATATCTGGCCAATGAAACAGAGTATATTGTGTGGGACAGAGTATCTACTTCTATCTCCTATGTAAGAGATATGTTGGCTGATGATCCAGTGCTCTACTCCAAATTCCAGGTTGGATCCCAAAGTATTCAATACCTTCTCAATGCATGAAAACCAATGTCAAAAAATCATGTCAATTTTTAAAATGTGAACAGTGATCTTATTCCCAGTGTGAGATTTATAGCTGATATTCTTTATGTAAATGTAAGCAAGACGTTCCTATTTTATATTTTCTGTTTTTCATATGGTCTGTTTCAACTCATGCCTCTGTTTAGAAACTCTTCCGTGAACATGTGCAGAAGATATCCAGAGAGCTTGGGTGGAATGATGAGGGGACGCAAACACAGCGGTGAGATTTTTTTGTTTGTTGGCAGAACTAAGTAAAAAAGCTCCTCTACAGCAGGCCAAGGACACATTCTTGGATTTATCTTTCTTTTAAACCAGATACCTCAGTTTAAAATGCTGCATATATTTACACATGTTCTAAATAGTTTGCAAGTGTGCCCATATGCAAATATAGCTACAGTTGTGTCCGAAATTTGAGACCACTAGTACAAAATGTTCTATTTTGTATTCTCTATTAATTTAATAAAAAAAAAATCATAACAATTTAATTGAAAAGTTGAATGAAAAACTTGAATATTGTAGTATTTTTATTATTAATTTTCTGTTTAGTTTTTTCCTGTACAGGCTGCTGAGAGAGACAGTTTTGGGCATTGCATGTCAGATGGGTGACCAGGAAGCTCTCAACCAAACCTCTGACATTTTCAATAAATGGATCGATGGAACAATTATGTAATCACATTCATACATAAATACCTTCAGTGGTACAATTAGAGTGTGTGTATTAAAGAGGCTCTTTTTCTCATTGGGGAGCAGCAGTGTGGCTGTCAATTTACGATTGCTAGTGTATCGATATGGAATGAATAACTCAGGATCAGTCCAGAGCTGGGAAATCATGTTCCAGAAGTATATCTCTGCCACTCTTGCCCAGGAGAAAGACAAACTGCTCTACGGCCTGGCTTCAGTAGAAAATATCACTCTCCTTAATAGGTAAACTCCCTCTTACCAGGGCAGTGTTGTCAAGTTCACCCTATCTACGTATTTTCTAAATGCATGTTAAAGATCTTAATGTGAGTGATTCATCCATGTATATCCTTCATTTTGAAAAAATTATTTTGACCTTGTAATGTTTAATCAAAATGGCATAACACTTGCAGTGAAAACAACAGACTTCTCCAATCATGTAGTCCAATTAAACTTCATCCATCCACAATCAATGGCGAGCTCAGATTCTCAAAATCCAATCAACAACATGGATAGAACCAAGTTTCCACATCTTTTTTTTTTCTTCCTTTTTTGATAATCCGTTTTTCTTGGATATACTTCACAATACAGAAGAAAAGATCGGTCTATAGATACTGATGGTGCTTCAGATGCTCTCACTAACAGGAACACTTGACTAACTCATAGCCTTATTGCAAATGTAAAAAAAATCCTTCTCCTCTTGCATTTCTACTCCTCGTTTGAAATTTAACATGCTTACACTATTTGTAGTTGATTTGGATGAAATGGTCTGCTAGATGAATAATCATTAGCACTTTGGCCCCTTTGTGTAGAAGTAAACTAGCACTTGATTATTCATTGTTCAAATGTCTTTCTTTTGTAACAGGTTGCTTAAAGCTGCTAAAAATGAAAGCATTGTGAGGAGTCAAGATGTTTTTACTTTAGTGCATGTATGTATCACGAAACCCATATGGCAAAACCATGGCCTGGGACTGGATGACACTCAACTGGGATTACCTAGTGAACAGGTTAGTTCATCTAACAGTTAAAAGGAATAAATTGAAAGAAAATCAGCCTTCACTCTGAGAATAACAGTGTAATCTATGATCTCATGTCTGTTTTAGATATACTATTAATGACAGAAACTTGGGCCGCCTGCCCTCCAGAATTACTAGTACATACAACACTGATCTGCAGCTGTGGAAGGTGAGATATAAAGGCTGTGTTCGGAATGGAATGCTAGTTTACAACTTACTGAAGTTTGTAATTTACTTTTGTTTAAAATATCTTAACTTTTGGCTGCCCAATCAAGCAAAGAGTATACGGTAAATACCTCAAATTTTGGTCTCTTTTTAGATGGAGCACTTTTTTGCACTGAACCCGAATGCAGGAGCAGGTGAGATGCCCAGGAAGCAGGCACTAGAGACTGTGAAGAACAATATTGAATGGAGGGAACGGAACCTGGATGAGATCCGGGACTGCCTGAAGAACAATGTGCACTAATGCTGTAAGGCAGTGTTTCCCAACTTTTTTTTAGTCGCGGCACCCTTTGGAAATTTTAACAAACTTGTGGCACCCTACAAAATTAATTTTGTCACAATATTTGAATTTCTAACTTATATGATATGATAATTTGAAAAGTATAGATATTCGGTACAACAGGGAAGAACTGCAGAATATAATGTCATACAGATATTTTTAATATTATAAAAAGAAATGTGTCTATCAATGGTGGCAATCAGTAGGCTAATTTCTAAGAGACCAATTTATATGACAGATTTTAATGTAGGCTTTTATTCATATGTAAACATTGTGAGATAGCTAGTTATAATGGTAATTAAACAAAGTTTTGATTTTACAGCTGGGTAATTTTGTTGCAGTAGCACAAGATAGCTTGATTTAAAACTTTGAATTGAATAAAAAATGACAAGGAGGCTAAGCAGTTAATAATAAAATAAGAACAAATAAAGAAATTAAAAAGCTTTTTAGTTTTTCAGGTAGGTCTAACACACAGTAGGGCTATTAAGAGAATTTTTTTTTTTTTTTTTACCAATTATCCAAATAATGTTTAATCCTAGAAAGCTATTATCATCAGAGGACACATGAGCATAACATAGCGGTTAGCAGATCAATGAATGAGAGGGCAGCGTTACCAGAGTTGCCCATATACCACACCATGTTACAACACAGTAGGGTTATTGCAGACAGAAACAATACTGTACTACATCGATGTTTCCTGTCGGCTCAATTTTTGAGTGGACTTTGCTGTTCCGATTCGCATGAACGGTATATGAGTGGAGCGACTGAGCGGAGTGCACACGCATAGAGCGGGATAATACGCAGAGCGTCACACCACGTGAAACCTGAGCAGTGAACTAATTTTCGGTAGCCGAAATTTCGGTGCATCTCTAATTATTGGCGACATCAGAAATGGATATTATATAATAGATGCTTTTTTTGAACATTTTAGCAATTAAAACATATTAAAAAATGTTTTTTTTACACGGCACCCCTGCTCTCGACAGACGGCACCCCGGTTGGGAAACACTGCTGTAAGGGACCAGCATCAGAAAAATTTTTCCACCCCCCACAAGTCAATGAATTGCTCAGGGCAGCTTGAAAATTAAGCTTTAGCTAAGAGCCACAATTAAAAACAAACACTCATTACAAAATAGTCTTGGATTCTGTTGGCATGACATTTAAATGAACAAATATTCTCTTTGGAACTAGGCATTACAAATATTTAGGCACTGTACATTCTTTATTTAATGTGTACATTATACATTATATTAGTTATTTGTAAAATGTGTAAATGTGAAATAAAGTTCTTCACACGTGTTATGACACATTTTTCAGGTACTTCAATAAAGGGATGTTCTCAAAATATTGTTTTTTTTTTTCTTTTCGTAAAAGACTAAGGGCTGGAATACAATACATGACTACATTTGCACATATGTTTGCCCCAATTTGGATGAGTTTTGAAGGTCAGAGTCAGTCTGCATATTTTGGGCAGTCAGAGTTGACATATTTCACAGAAAATCATGTAGTGTATGATGATTATTTTTTATTTATTTATTTTTCAGACTTTGATTCCGTTCACTCGGAAGATGTCAAACATGTTTGATATTTTGAGACTATAGTTTCAGTTATGTGTCTCCTTGCAACGAGGCAGATCTTTCTGCAGGAGTTTGTTGTTTGTTGCCCAGTGTATGATTCCCAGTTTCTTTCTGTAACCATTTACAAAGTCGGCAAGTGTATGATGCCTAGTTTTTAAAAAATCTGTTCTGATTTTAAAAGTTGTGTAGTTTATTCCAACCTTAAGACATAAATTGTAGAAATCTTTTAAGATGAATCATGGTGGAATTGTTTTTATTCAAATCAAAACATTTTACATACAGTATCAGGAACAGCAATTTCACAGGATTTGCAGTAGGCAGATAACAGTATAACAAGCATCAGACTAAATACTATCAGACTAGACACTGAATAGCAAGGTCAAAGGAAGTCAATATCAGTTGCAGGAAGGACATTCATGGGATAAGGACACTTTGCATTTGTATGAAACTTCAATGTAATTGTGCCCTAGTGGTGTTAAAACAGTGGAGCAGTCAGAAAGCGTCCAGCGCTGGTGTTTTATGAATGTTTAAATATCTGATTGTCTCATCATTTAGGGGTTGAGTGGCGTAGATGACGCCGTCATTGGAAGTTGGTTGTTAATAGTGATTCTCTGTCGTGTTTGACATCGTAACATACCCATGATGGCTCTCCTGAACCTGCAGTCAACAAATACAACTTATTAGTAAAAAAAAGACAAAGAAAGAAAGTGACATATTACAACAAAGATGTCACACAGAGGCCTTACTTCTTGTTGGCAATGACATAGATGCAAGGATTGTAAAAGGTGGAGGACTTGGCAAAGAGTGGGGCAATTATGGCCATTGGGGCTGGAATCTTTTTGGGGTCACCAAATGATGCCCACAAGCACACAATCGAATATGGAGACCAGGCAGCCAGGAACATCACTATCATTATAATAGACATCTGTAAAAATAAACAAGCATTCAGGTCAAACTGAACTAAAGAGCAAACAAAACCTGTCAAGCAGTGTTATTTTAGTAATATTGATATACTATTATTTTATTTATTAATATTTGTAATTAGGTTTTTAATTATATTTTCAGTTGACTAATTTTGTTATGTGCTTTTGACATTTTTCATTTTTATTATCGCTTTAATTTGTATTTATTTTAGATCTAATTTTAGTTCTTCAACTTTATTTACAAGGCAGCATTTCTAATTTAATTTGTTTTATTGTTATATTTTGATTTCCCCCTTTTTTTCTTAATTTTCAAGTTTAAGTTTATATTTTTCAAGTATTATTTATATTTTATTTTATTTCAGCTTTATTTCAATTAACTGCATGGGTCATATTTCTCCAAAAAGAAGAAGAAGAAGGAAGAAAGAAAGAAAGAAAGAAAGAAAGAAAGAAAGAAAGAAAGAAAGAAAGAAGAGAAGAAGAGAAAATTTAATAAAATAAAAAAGAGAAAAAGGAATACATTAAAAATATCAATAAAATATAATAAATACTGCTGCTACTACCTTGGTAACGTCCATCTGATCTGACCAATCCATGTTGATGCTGTCTAGGCAGTTACTGGCTTTGTACCTCTTCACAGTAACTGAGACGTTGTAGTAACAGTAGAACATGACCGCCAGAGGAATGATGAAGTTGACAGTGATCACTGTCATTGTGTAGGACACAAAAGATCTGAAATCAAACAAGATTAGTCCTAATAATCCTGTAACTAATAAGACGGGTCTGTAATAATATAAATCTTGACTCACGTGTCATTGTTCCTCCAGTTGATGGTGCAGGTGGCTCCTGTGGGGTCAGGAGCATATCCTGCCCAACCAACGATGGGCATCGATGACCAAAACACAGCATTCAGCCAAGCAGCCACAATTAGAAGTGTGTATGATACTGTTGTCAGCTTCTGTCCTGTAACAAACACACATCAATAGATTTCCTAATGCACTTGGCCCCTGCTTTGAGTAAGGAATAAAACACAATGACGTTAACCTTCCGCTAAGACAATGACAGTCCTTAGCGGTTCATATTTCATTCAGGTAGTTATATGGATAGAATCATACCTATGTCAGGTCGACTTATGGTAAGGTATCGGTCAATGGCAACCACAGTGAGCAGTCCAATACTGGCCATACCGAAGAATATATTGAGGGCAGCATAGATCTATAAAAGAGGCAACAGGTTCTGCTGTTGTTTACATGTAAGAAAGTAGCCAACATTTCAAAATTGTTATAAAATAAGCAAAAATTACAAAATTGTAATAAAATAATTTGAATGAAATTGCGTCCCAAATATTTGTAATATCTATCACTGTTGGCAGTATCTTTTACTGTTATTTCTTAGGGGGGGGGGAAATAGTGAAACAGTTTGTTAAATATTGATAGCAATATTATAAATATAAGGCAAGGTTAGTTCAGGTTGAAAAATTTAATTTGGTGTGTCTCCCCCAAAAACTTGATCATTTATAATATTTGTTTAAAATAATACTCTATGCTTCCTCAAAAGTATAACTACACTAGATAACATTTTAGAGCAAATATTACATTTACACTTTTATTGGAATGAATAGGAAAAAAAACCGAGTACAAAAAATAAGGTGTGCTTTAAACTAGATATTTTAAATAACATTTCTTTGGACACTCTTACTCATCATTGACCCCCTAAAAATGCTCTTTAGCTATGATTATATTCACAGTATTGCTTGATTATACAATCAAAATGAGTTTGCTAATGTGTTGGTTTGTGCACACCTGGCAGCCTGTGTAACCAAATTTCCAGCTCCCGTGCAGGTCTGAGGCTGCTGACATGGGGTAACCAATACCGGCTATGCCAATGTCAGTGACAGCCAGATTGATAATGATAGCATTCGTGGCAGTACGCAACTCTCTGAACTTCACAAACATCAGCAGCACCACAATGTTACTAGACAGACTGACCACTCCTGCCACCAGAGAGAAAGACACACAGACAGGGACAGCAGGAGGTTAAGACATCTGTGAACACACAGGTCTGTCTCACACATATTTCACGTCCATTCAAAACATTTCCCATTTTCAGTTTTCCATTTTACACACACACCCTGCTGGTTACCGCACACACTTGGCTGAATCTGTAAATGTCAGTTTCAAGGAATGCTTAAAAACATGTGCTGAATCTAATCCTAGGCCTCAAAGGTAAGACAAAGGTAAGCCTTACTGAACTTTTACAATTTACAGGTTTTTACAAAAACCTTTAATCAGAAGATTCCAACTCAAAAACCTGATAATTACTAAATTAGTTATTTAAAAGTGACAGTACATTTATAGCTGACTAGTAACATCAAATACACCAAGTACACACACACACACACACACACACACACACAATCTGCTCTTTACCTGCAGTTATGAGGTATGCCGCAACAATATTGTGCTCTGTTTGTGTGAAGGTGCTCTTTTCACCATATACGGTCTCAGCAGAAGCGTTCAGGAATCCAGTTGCCATCTCTTTGTCACACATAATCATATATATACAAGTCAGGCTAACATTCACATCTGTTCAAACAAAATCATGTGGCTTGAAAGAATTTGAAATCCAGACTCCCCCTCTCTTACCTAGAAGCAGATCATGAAACTGTGTGTGTGTGTGTGTGTGTGCTTAGGGGATGAAGAAGGTTATGGGGTGATTGTGGGAATGAAGGGCTGGAAAAGCATTGGCCTGGATTATGTTCTCTAATTATATTTTCTGCTTGGTTTGTGAGGACTGAAGAAACCGTTGTTTCGGTACTAATCCTCACATGAAAGCTTCTCATTCCATGCAACAGAAAAGCTTTCTTGGAATGTGGAGTACATGTCATTAACATATTTCACTTTTTAAAACAAGAAATGTGTAATAATAAAACTGATAAGCAGGATTCGGCAATTCAAACGTTTAGCTGACGAGTGTCTAAAAAAGACCCCAGGATTGTGTGTTATGCAGATAATTAAAACACATCTTGCAGCATTATTGCTATTTCAAGAAGTTTGGATTAAACAGCTTGTTTAAGATGAAGTGGAGCTTGTTACCTTGTGGCCTATTAATGAGTAAATTTTGATCATTGTTATAACAGAGAATTGAATTTTGATACTCAGACTTAAAACACACTTAAAAATAAAGGTTCCAAAAGGGGATTTTACAGCGATGCCATGGAATAACCATTTTGGCAATCTTTCTTAAAAAAGTTCTTAAAAGAAACAATTTTTTTTCTTCGTGTGAAGAACATTTTAATAATCTGAAGAACATTTTTCCACTATTAAGAATCTTTTGTGCAATGGAAAGGGATGTCAAAGGTCACCAATGGAGTCACCGATGTCAATAAAGTATTTTTCATCAGACATTCTATAATGTGGAGCACAAGTGATACCTGATTGCTAGCCCTGTACTGTCCTCAGTGATCTGTTTATTCTGAGCTATTTAAAGGGGTCATATGATGCTTTTTTAAAGATCATTATTTTGTGTATTTGGTGTAACAGAATATGTTGACATGCTTTAATGTTCAAAAAACACATTATTTTTCAAATACTGTACATTATTGTAGGTCCTCTATGCCCCGCCTCTCTCAAACGCTTCGTTTTCTACAAAGTCCCTCCTTCTGACAAGCGCAGTCTGCTCTGATTGGCCAGCTGACCCAGTGCATTGTGATTGGCCGAACACCGCAAGCACTCGTCGGAAATGTAACGCCCCTTACCATAATCGCGAGCTTCATCTTTCAAAATAAATGTAAAGACAGAGCCCGAAAGGGGAACAGAGTCGCGTGACAGACACAGTGATGAAGCTGGTATGTGTTTGCAGTACACAAGCCACGGTTAAGACAGCTGACTCCACTGTGATGTGACCCTGTCTCTCTCTCGCTCTCTCTCTCTCTCTCTTTCTCTCGCTCGCGCACACACACACACGATGCGCAACACTCCGCATTTGAACAGTCAATAGCAAATACTTAAACTAATAACAAAACAGTAGCTGATTCAGAAGTGCCAGATTGTCATAGCAAAGTCAGAATTACCTCCTCTCCTAGGTTCACGAAACGGTCGTCCATAAAATGCATTGCTGTTCTGTTGTAAGTAATCTTAATGCATCTACTTTCGGAAGGCCAAGTAAAGTGCTTTTGCTTTCGCCTAGAAACACACAGGGTCTCCCTGACATGGCTGCTTCAACACTAACTGCGGTTACTGAAACCACGCTTTCTTTCTTTGCGTGCACATTTGGGTGCATTATGCAAATATTTCCACATAGTGGGGTAGATATGTGGGGGCGTGTTAGAACGAGCCGTTTTAGGGGGGCGTGGCAGAGTCTTAACTTTGATAAAGAATATCTCTTTGGATTTGAGACTTTAGTCTTTGCAACTTCAGGGATCTTATCTATGCACAATCAGCTTGTAACACTCCAAAGAGAAAGGAAAACTTGAAATCGCATCATATGACCCCTTTAAACAACCGTCTTTACTAAGACCACAGCACCATGATGCACAATTTATTAGGATTTATTTTCAGAGAATCTAATGTTATTCATTTTGAAATTAAATTCAAAGCCAAATGGCCAAATAAACAGTATACAACAAATCATAAAATAAATAAACAGGTTATATATTAAAAATGACTGAATGGATTATAAGGAAAGAAAAAGTTAAGATAACACGACGTACAAATACATATAGTCATTTTATAAACTTTTTCTTTCCTTATAATCCTCATATTATGATTATAAACATTAAAATGACTTGATATATTAAGGGCTGAAGATAAACTCTCTCTTCTTATCTATAAACATAAACAGCAACTCCAACATCAACCACTAGATGGCCACGGACTCTCCTTGGACGTGACGTTTGAACGGATATTACGTACACGGAAAGGCGTGCGTTTTCTGTCATGTGATGATCGCACATAAACAAGCGAAGAACTTTTTGTAAAATTGGGTTAAAGTGAAGGTAATTTTGCATACTATATAAGTTTCCTCAATTTAAAACAATTTACTAGATTAGAAATGTTGGTAGTTAGTTGGACTTTGCTTTTAAACAAGACGATGAGATGCATCTGTCAGAATTTCGTATCATTTCGTGTAATTTCCTCGTCGCTCTGTACTCTTTTTGCTACAGGGTGCAGCAGGCGAACTATATATTCAATCTAATGAATATGGCAGATGTGGGTATATTTGTAATGCATTTGCTTAAATGTTTTTTTTTCTTGAAAATGTTATAATGGGTTTGATTTAATTATTACAGAATCTGAGGAGTTATTTGTATAAACAACTGCCAAGGTAAACAGATTTATTTTGTATTTTACACAAGTTATTTTACCCCTCCATTATGCATTGGGAGATGTTATGACTGATCATTTTTCTCCGTCATCAGTGTTGAAGGACTCCATGCAATAGTGGTGACAGATAGAGATGGAGTCCCTGTAATCAAAGGTAACAGCATCAGCTCTGAGCTCCAGGTCTGTTTATATCTGCTTAAGCTTTATCTGAGATTTTGCTTGATTTCCCTTTTAGTTGCCAATGACAATGCCCCTGAATATGCATTGCGGCCAGCGTTCCTGTCCACCTTTGCGTTGGCAACTGACCAGGGCAGCAAGCTGGGTTTGTCCAAAAATAAGAGCATAATTTGTTATTATAACACTTACCAGGTACTTTCTTTACAGAAATTAAAGTTCATTTGACTTACTACTTGTTAAGAATTTCTCATTTTATTATATGCTGTTATTTCATTGGCAGATTGTACAGTTTAACCGATTACCCTTAGTCATAAGTTTCATCGCAAGTAGTAATGCCAACACAGGTGAGTCTCCACAGGTAATACGAAAGCCACTGTGCTTCATTATAATAACAGGTGAATGATCAATTTCCGTTTTTTTAAATTATCATTTAGGTCTGATCTTCAGTCTTGAGAAGGAACTAGTTCCTCTGATTGAAGAACTAAGGCAGGTGGTGGAAGTAGCTTAGCAGTTATTCATCTCAGCACCTACAGACATGTGGATGAGGATAAGAAAGCCAGAGATCACTCATCCAGTCTGGTGTCTTGACGCCTTGATGTCGTAGTTCATACACATGCATGTACATACATAATGTTGGATGGTCTTGATGCTGTATGTCTTTTATGAATGTAACCTGCTTGTCTCCTCATTAATAAATTTGTCTAAAGCTTTGGTTTACAAAAATAAATTGTTTATTGACTTTTTTATACATTTTTTACATGGTAAAAAAACTGTTCTTGGTTGGAAAATGGGTACTATGTACATGTTTCTAAACAAAACAAGAGTGCTCATTGTCAGTTCACACATCACATTAGAAGTAGCATTGCTCCTTAGAGAATTTATAATTTTATTATAATTTTACTTTGGTGATCTATACACTGTAAAAAATTACCGTGAATTTAACGGTAAAAGACTGTAAAAATGCTACAGTAAAAACCTGTTAAATGGTTAACGGTAAATTCCCCTACTATATACGGTGAAAAACTGTATTGGACATTACATGTATTGGACATTAATTTTATGGTAGTATACCATTTTTGGAAGTGAAAAATACTGTATAATTTACAGTGAATAACCGTAAATTG
The DNA here is from genome assembly GCF_001515625.1 of Sinocyclocheilus rhinocerous. NCBI lineage: Eukaryota > Metazoa > Chordata > Actinopteri > Cypriniformes > Cyprinidae > Sinocyclocheilus > Sinocyclocheilus rhinocerous. The sequence continues at coordinate 875,170 of NW_015667306.1, forward strand.
ACATTCCCAGAATTCCCTGCGTTACATTTCAAATTTGATGTTTTTTTGTTGAAATAACTATGTTTCTTAGTTTTTTCTTATCAGTTTTGTATATTAGGGTTGTGTGTTACACCTAATGTTGTTAAATGAATGTTTATTGCATTATTTAAATGTCATGTGTGTTACCATGATGGTGTTTGGTGTTTGTGTGAATGAAACTGAGCACCTTCTATATATGTTATTGTTTAAAAGCTGCTTGTGATGGGCTTTGGTTCATCATGTGACTTTCTCATCACCTCCTGCTTTTGGTGGTTATCAGTGCATTACAAAGGTACAAAACAGATTTCAGTACTTCAGTAGGTTGGTATATTAACATTATATCAGTTAATGAAATTACGGTATTTAACTGTAAATTTAAGTTAAAACCTAAAACGTTGCTACCGTATTTTTAACGGTAAAATTCCGGCAACCACAGCTGCCGGTTTTTTACCGTAAATTTTACGGATTTTTTTTTACAGTGTAGAGTGCTGCAGGGATTCAGTATTTTGTAGCCTAAAACCCAGTAACAAGTTTGCATTTTAGCACTTTCAGTTCCATCATCCTGAAGTCAATGGGGGTTTTTTGAATGGGGTTTTTGGCTAAATGCCTGAAATAGTGTTTGTAGTTAACACAAGCTCAGGATTTTTTCATGTTTTGTTCTACAACAAACGGCTAAATGGGTCTACAGAGGTTGTTGGGGACTTTAAAAGTCATTAAGCCAAACAGGTAAACTCATCTAATCCGCTTTCACAGCCTTGTCTTGTTGTAAATAATCCCGCTCCTGAAAACCATTCTAACTCTAAATTTTAAGGGAAAATATTTTTCAACTAAAGACCGAATGAGTTGTCAGACTCAGAAGCTTAGTAGTGGTGATGTTTGTTTATAGCCTGCGTTTAGTTTTTTATTTCTGGTGATTGTATTTAAGTTTTAAAATTCATAAAATGTGTTTATTAAGCTTATCATGATGAACAAAACATGCAATAATAATTAACTTACGCTAATCACAGAGCTTTTTTTTTTTTTGCAATAATTCAGAAGCCAATGGAAAAATCCTGTTAGGTTTTTGTTGAAGGAACAAGGGTGATTCTAACTTCTGGGTTGGCCTACAGAAATATGTAATCACAGTAGAGCTCTATTCTGGGGAAAAAAAGTATATTGCATCCAAAGGTTTTAACTACTAAAAAAAATTCATTATATGTTTATGTAGAGGTTAAAAAGATCAAAGATCAAAATGATCATATAAATGACGGAATCAATGTGATTCAACTGTAATAAAAAAGAAAAAGGAAAAAAAGAGTTAAACTCAATATGATTGAAGAGTAATTGTTGGAGTGTCCACTAGGGGGAGATCGAAGGTTGCAGGTTGTGGCTGACGCGAGCTGTGCTGTGCGTCACAGCCAATACAGACTGACGCAGAGACAACAGCACGAGTCCGTGTCTTCATTCAGACACATATTGATGTGATTTAATGTACTGATGTATTCAATTATTCACAGTTCTGTTATTCAAGTAACATCTGTTGATGAAAGAGACATCACACAGCCAATACAGACTGACGCAGAGACAACAGCACGAGTCCGTGTCTTCATTTATTAATGTCTATTTTCCCCCTTTATCAGGGTGTAACATTTACCTCAGTTGCAAACATGTATATAAGGGGGGATGTACACATTTAGGAGCAGACACACTGTTTAGCTTGAGTTGGAGAAGAATAAGAAGAACTGAAAGCTCAACACAGAACAAAATCGGAAAAAACTACCTATTTTCAATTATAATCCCAACATTGGTAGTGCACAGCCTCCAGATATCTTTATAAAGCACAATAGCACGGTGCCTTGGGACTTCACTTCACTTAGATCTAAAACCTTGTGTGATTTATTGCCCAGAAGGCATCTTATGTGTGATGAGCTGTACAACCATGATGCCAAGATCACAGAGCATCAGATGCAGTGAATAAATCCTCTATATTTACTAATACAAAACTGCACACAGCTTGCATTTGCTCCAGTACTTCTCTCTGAGTTGAACATCATCGTCCTTTCTTTATCTGTGACTGGAAATGCAGGGTAGTCATCATTAGAGATAAAGACAACAGAGAGATAAATTTATGATTAGACTGGTGTAGTGGGTTCAGATGAATTTATTTCCACTGGAACAAAGAAATAATACACTCTATTTGACTATTACCTACACTGATTATTCATAGTGACTGTTCTTTCATTGGTTCCTCTTACCAGTTTCCATCGTAGTATCTTAATCCATTCATCTGCCTCAGCACCAGATTTTGCACACAAATAAAATGTCCTCTCGGGGAACACCAGACTATAGGAAAGAGAAACATGAAAAATCTTAATAAAGAGTTGTAATCATTGTAAAAACAAAAAAACATCTGTAGCACTGTGTAGGATAACATACTCATATTTTTTTAGGATTGCCCAAAGATTCAAGAATTTTGGAAAAATGTTTTAAAAAAAGAAATAGACCAGGTACTAGAGGTAGAAATACCTCTAGATCCAGTGGTGTGTTTATTAGGAGCATTGCCTAAAATATTTACAATTGTCACACTGTCTACAGTGTCGGAGCGAGGAGCACAGAGACGAAGGAGATAACTTCACAATCTTTAATTGAACTCAATAGCAGGGAACACAGGACAGGCATGAGACACACCATGGAAGTACAAAATGACGTTAACACTGGACAAAGGAAACCAGGAACAGAGGAAGAGAAGCCCTCACTGGGCTAAACCCGGGATCTGAGGCTCTCTCTGGGCCTAATGTGGGAACAGAAGCCCTCCCTGGGCTTGACTTGGGATTTGAGGCCCTCCCTGGGCCTAACATGGGAACAGGAGCCCTTTCTGGGCTATACTCGGGATCTGAGGACCTCTCTGGGCCAGACGTGGGAGCAAGAGCCCTCTCTGGGCCTGACGTGGGAACAAGAGCCCTCTCTGGGCTTGACGTGGGATCTGAGGACCTCTCTGGGCCAGACGGGGGAACAACAGCCCTCTCTAGGCCGGACGTGGAAACAGGAGCCCTCTCTGGGCTATACTCGGGATCTGAGGCACTCTCTGGGCTTGACATGTGAACAGGAGCCCTCTCTTGGCTTGGAACAGACTCTGAATTTGTTTGAACTGTAGTGGATTCAGGACTGAACTTGATGAAATGAGCGGACTCAGGGGCTGGAGCCGACACTGGAGCGGACTCAGGGGCTAGAGCCCACTCTGGAGCGGACTCAGGGGCTGGAGCCCACTCTGGAGCAGACTCAGGGGCTGGAGCCCACTCTGGAGCGGACTCGGGCTGGAGCCCACTCTGGAGCGGACTCAGGGGCTGGAGCCGACTCTGGAGCGGACTCCGGGGCTGGAGCCGACTCTGGAGCGGACTCCGGGGCTGGAGCCGACTCAGGGGCTGGAGGCGACACTGGAGCGGACTCTGGAGAGCAGATCCGGGTTGAAAACGGTCTCTTCCTCCTCATGCTCCTCTTTTGGTTTAAGGTTAAGGAGATTGGAGCTGGAATCACAGGGCTTGACAGTGGAGCGGCCGGCGGGCTTGAGAGTGAAGTAGTGTTGCTTTCGTCAACGAAAATTATGACTAAATATCATCGTCAACGAACCTTTATCACGTGACGAAAACGAGACGAGACGAAAATGCTGGTCATGTGACGATGACTATAATTAAATGTATAATGCAATATCGTTGACGAATAAAAACGAGACTAAATGTGGTTTACAAAATAAAAACTATGCTAAAATGTCTCTTCATTTTCGTTGACCAAAACGAGACGAAACGAAAAAGTGGCCAGCGGGCTTGAGAGTGGAGCGGCCGCTGGTTCTGGGCTGAGGACTGGAATGGTTCTGGGAGAGGCTTGGGGAAACACAGGAGGAGATGGGTGATCAGAACCCACTCAGTGGGTGTTGCATGCATCAGTCCAAAAGAAGTTAAATAAAAAGCACCCATCCATAAAAAAAAAATAAATAAATAAAAAAAGTGTCTCACACGGCTCCGGGGGGTGAACAAAGGCCTCCTGTAGCGAATCGATGCGTTTTTGTAAGAAAAATATCCATATTCAAAACGCAATAATCACTTTAATGTAGCTTGCACCAACAGTTGTATGTAGAAGCAGCTCCGGGACGCATCGATTCGCTACAGAAGGCCTTTGTTCACCCCCGGGAGCCGTGTGAGACACTTTTTTTTATGGATGGGTGCTTTTTATTTAACTTCTTTTGGACTGATGCATGCAACACCCGCTGAGTGGCATTAAACAGCTTGAAACATCAAAGACAATTTTTAATATAACTCCGACTGGATTCGTCTGAAAGAAGAAAGTCATATACACCTAGGATGCCTTGAGGGCAAGTAATTTATGGGTTAAATTTCATTTTTTGGTGAACTAACCCTTTAACGTCTACTTCAAAATTTGAACCATTTAAATACAGGATGAGATTAATCAACTCGACCAAAGAGAATTCACACGCAGAAAGACTACAGCAAATCGTTTCCTCATCCAGACCCAACTGAAAACAAGCACCGAGTGGAGCATCATGCCAGCTCACCCGATGGGAAAGCTTGAGGAATTCCTCCACATAGCTTTCCAAAGGCCTACCACCCTGCCGCAGGCACCACAGCTGGTCTTCAGCCCAGTTCATCTTTGTTGGTCCAGTGTTCTGTCACGCTGTCTACAGTGTCAGAGCACGGAGACGAAGGAGATAACTTCACAATCTTTAATGAACTCAATAGCAGGGAACACAGGGCAGGCAGGAGACACACGTAGCACACACCATGGAAGTACAAAATGACGTTAACACTGGACAAAGGAAACCAGGAACAGACACCACTATATATACACAAGACTAAACGAGGGAAATTGACGAGACACACCTGAACCAAATGACTAATCAAACGAGAGGGAGAAACTGGGTCATGGGGAGCACATGGGGAGAAAACACAACAAAACAGGAACATAGGTCTGACAACAATGAGGAAAATAGATATGTACTAAAGATATTGTTATTGATATCTAAAAAAATTATAACAGTACATTGAAGAAGGTTCTCCAAGTTTGGTTCAATGGACTCAAGAGACTGAAACAGGTTTATATAATGGAAAAAAATGACGGCATGGGTTAGATGAAGATGGATATTTTTCTTCAAAGATGGAAGAGTATTACAAGATATTTATATATGTAATTTAAGATGGGTCAACTAATGTAATATTAATATAACATTAATTTAACCTGCTCTCAGGATTTAATGTACAAATGTTTCCTCCGCAAAGAGAATGCATGATGACAGAGAATTTATTATTATTTTTTTTTTTCTCTCTCTCTCTTTTTTGGTCTGTCCCTCATTTGTAAGGGGTTCAAATTTTGGGGATGTTCTGTAAAAATATAAAAACAATAAATAAAAAGTTTTTTTTTTTTTTTAAGTTGTATCATGAAGTAAAAGGCTGAAATTAAGCATGCATTGGAAAATATGTGGGCAGGAGGAAGTCCATGTATAAGAGTTTCTGACTATACTTCCTCATTACTGAGAATCACTTGCATGTAGGAAAATATCAGATACACAATATCTATTTATAACACAATACTAGGATTTTGATGTCAAATTGTAATTACTTTCTATTATCACCTCTTAGTCGGTAGACAGACAGCGTGAATTTTGATTCATGTCGTGCACATTGTCTAATGCTGATTTAGTGAGTACAGGAACTGTAAGCTGTCAGCCACTTGAATGCTGCAGATATACCAGCTCATTTTCAGTTGCCAAAAATAGACAGTAATTTTATGGTTGGCCAACTGCAGAAGTTTCAGATGTAAAAACAGATAGGATATGTAGTCTAGCACAACAGAAAGGGGTCTTATTTTTAATCAAAAACTTTGCTTTTGTAATTAAATGAAACAGTCTGCCATTTTAGTTATCTCTATTTATTACAGTTTCTCTAAACACTGTTGTAAAGTAACAATATTTAACTTTATATTTATAGTTATATTTTTAACTGTAGCCACTCTTGTTACATAAAAACATACAGCATTCAAAATTTAACTGAGCTGGCCTTGTTGATTACAATTCCTGAATTTGAACGATGGCAGCAAACTAGGGTTATTATCGTTAAATAAAACTAAAACCATAAACAACATTCATTACTTTTCATTACTTGCAATAAAACATAAAATTACAAAAGATAAACATTAACTGAAATAAACATGTCATTTTCGTTTAGTTTAAATTTAAGTAGAGAGAGAGAGACAGAAAACATGCATGATATATTATCATGAATTATCACTTTATTATAAATCTCTTACCAGAAGCAGTTGACCCTCTCCTGACTGTAATCAAACTGGACAGCAGAGCACTCCGTCAGATCCAGGGTTTGTATTGGCTCTACAAACTGAGGAGACAGTTTTCTGTGAGATAAACAATCAACTTTAGTTCTTATCTAATTTAAATCTTATTGTACAAAATACACAAACCTACCATTTTATCCTTGAAATATTTAAGTTCATTTCTATTCAGTGTGAACCATCTCTGCTTCCAGTTCTGCCCAGAAAATAAATAAAGAGGAATCTGTCAGCCAATAAAACTAGGTCTAGGTTTGCTCTAGAACTAGTTTAACCCAGTTACAATTTACCTTATTAGCGTGAAACTGGCATTTACCGCAAACACTGGTTTGAATTTTTAATAGTCTATGTTTACATAGTAACTTTTGTAACCATACCTTGATTATCGCTCCTTGTTTAACCAGATAGCCTTCTTTAGTGCCAAGCTGTTGACAAGATAAAAGCACTTTCGATTCAGGAGCCCAGATAATACTAAATACACAGATAAATTAATTAATGTTATTATTATTAAAGTGCCCCTATTATGGATTTTTGAAAATTACCTTTCATGCAGTGTGTAACACAGCTCTAAATGAATGAAAACATCTTGCCAAGTTTTAAATCTAAAAGTGCACCGTGTATAAAGTTATTGTCTCTCAAAAGAAAGAGTCGACTCTGAATCATTGAAACGAGTCGTTTTTAAAACGAATCTTAAGCTGTTTCATGTTGAAGTCAACATGAAACATTAGCATATTGCCCGCCCACTTGTTGGTCTTTTCCCGTTGGTCTGAATGAAAAAGTAAATTCATAATTGCCACTAGGTGCGTTTTTGGAGCGGTAAAAATAGCGGTTTCCCCGGTAATGCTGTACACAAAGCAGCACTGCTGCTCACAAACGCTGCTTTATCAGGCATTACAGGCATGATGCAATGGAAATGAGACCAATCGGACCAATCACCACAGATTAGCGTCACGCAGAGGAGGGGCTTGGAAAAATGAATCTTTGAGCGAATCGTTTGGGAGTCCTTGAGCATGTAAGGTAAAAATAAATGCATATTATAAGACAACGAAAGTGTTTTTTGACATTGCATGCATGTCAACCTGTTGTTGGGGACTCCCAAAACCAAAATATGAACCTTTCATAACCCATAATAGGGGCACTTTAA
>NW_015667306.1:882944-887743 GCF_001515625.1 Sinocyclocheilus rhinocerous
TGAAATGGAAATGAGACCAATCGGACCAATCACCACAGATTAGCGTCACGCAAAGAAGGGGTTTGGAAAAATTAATCGTTGAGCGAATCGTTAGGGAGTCGTTGAGCAAGTAAGGTAAAAATAAATACATATTATAAGACAATGAAAGTGTTTTTTGACCTTGCATGCATGTCAACCTATTGTTGGGGACTCCCAAAACCAAAATATGAACCTTTCATAACCCATAATAGGGGCATATTAAGATTATTTTTGCTCTTTCCAAGCCACATTCATACTCTTTCAAATGCAGTATGTGTGTGTGCAAGTGGGTCTGTATAATGTCATTTTGACTTACTGCTGGAGCATTAGGCACTAGGTCGTTTTCATGCCGGCCTGTCTGCATGACCGTATGCACACACACCGTCTCATAAATGGATGGCTCTTCCACCTGCCGTGGGTATGGGAACCGCAGCACTATCATGTTTCCTTGGTTACAAGAGTGAAACAGGAAACGGGGTCACTGTGCCAAAGAAATGCTGAAAAGCAGTTTGTGAACTGTAAGTTAAAAGCACATAGCTAACCTGTCTCGCTGCCTAGCAAGGGCTGATTGGCAAGGTGACTGCAAAAATCCTGAAGGGAAGGAAATTCACTGAAACCAAAGGAATATTTGCCAAACTGCCGCCGGACATGAAAGTGTTTCACTGAATCCTTTGCTCTGAAGAAGTTTGGAGATGAAAAAGGAGTGAGGAAGTGCTGTCATGCTGTGTCTGAAATCTCAGTATTGTTCAGTGTTAACTTGTTTATAGAACTGGTGTATAAAAGCGATATCACACCAAGTTGTATTGAAATAGGCAGAAAATTAATTCTACAAGGTCACACACTATAAATGAGGTGCCAAATAATCTCGCATTTAAGCATCAGTCAGAGTCACAGTGACCCAGGCAGGTTACTGCCTCATGGCTTGTGTGAATCAAAAATAAGGGTCATTTTTTTTTAAAATTGAGATTTATACATTTCTGAATAAATAAGCTTTCCATTGATGTATGGTTTGTTATGATAGGACAATATTTGGCCGAGATACAACTATTTGAACATATGGAATCTGAGGGTGCAAGAAAATCGCCTTTAAAGTTGACCAAATGAAGTGCTTAGCAATGCATATTACTAATGATAATACATGTTTGATATATTTACGGTAGGAAATTTACAAAATATCTTCATGGATCATGATCTTTACTTAATATCCTAATGATTTTTGGCATAAAAGAAAAATCGATAATTTTGACCCATACAATGTATTTTTGGCTATTGCTACAAATATACCTGTGCTAATTATGACTGCTTTTGTGGTCCATGGTCACATTTATATATTTCAGTAGGAGTAAGAATAAGTAGCTTTACTTTAAAGACACAAGAGAAAGTGAGGTTCACAGCTGATACATTGAAAAGGGGAACTGAAAAAACTTTAAGTAATCTAAAGAACCTCAGAAAATAAGAGAAATGGAAAAAATAAGAGGACTAACAAAACTATTGGTTAATCATTTGACTTTTTAACTTGCTTGCTTAATGAAAGGTCAGAGGATGACAGTTCATTTTAGAAATGGCGAGTGACTATTTTGCTACGAATAACAAAAAACTTTCTATTCACCAAAGAATCCTGAAAAAAAGCATGCATGATGGTTTCCACACAAATATTAAGCAGTGCAACTGTTTTCAACATTGATAACAATAAGAAATGTTTCTAGAGCAGCAAATCAGCATATTAGAATGATTTCTGAAGAATCATCAGACACTGAAGACTGGAGTAATGACTGCTGAAAATTCAGCTTTGCCACCACAGGAATGATTTACATTTTAAAAATATTTTTAAAAATAGGAAAAAATAAAATAAAATAAAATAAATAAAAAATGAGACTTGGTTGCCTGCAAAGCTACAATTCTATGAAAAGTTTTGTTTTTAAGTACTAAAAAATAGTTAGGTTGTTTTTTATTAACTAAGTCAAATTAATATTTGTCTATTGTCCAAAGTACCCTTGCATACAATTTTTAATGATAGCTTTTGCAGGTACATTCCTCCATAAATTGAACGGAGTGCACACAGGGAAAATATTCAAGTGTGTTTGTGTCTGAGCAATACTGCACGTTAATATCAAAGTGATTCAACTGAGTGGACCAAGTAATTATAAACTTTTATCCGAGGTGGACATTTCTTACCGGACAGACAAAGCATAGCAGTCAGGTCCTTTGTTGCTGTTTCTGAGTAAAAAATACCCATCTACCCCATTTGAAAGGAGAAGAGCTTCAGTGGCGTGCCAGGACAAATCATAATGATACCAGCTACAAAGAGAAACAGAATGGGGCACTTGAACACCAAGCCAAGATGTATGTTGATATCCACTATTGTCTGTCAACATCCACACACAGTTACCAGAGCTTTGGAAACTGGCATCTGGGTAAGACAACACAATGGATATGTGTATTATATATTGATGCACATGAGTGATTTCTCTTAAAACAAGGATAACACAGCACTGCATTACCACAGCAACAAAATAAAGCTGATTTCATTTGCATATTTTACTTAAATGGAAATCCATTTAGGATTGTCATGTATTTCAAGAACGATGTACACATCACCATGCTTCTCTGTTATTAGACTGATATTACAGAACAGTGACCTTAATACAATAACCCGCAGGCTGTATTGTGCCGTTTATTTACATAATGTGGTGGTGACATATTTGCTGTTGTTCCAGTATGTTGGTATGGGTATGGCGTATTTGTCCCTCATTATGCCTATATATCAAGTATAGCCTTAGCATAATGTTATGGGGTAAATCTTATTATAAAAATAAAAACATTTATGGACGGGATGATTCTCATACTTGTATCAACAGTCTTTTGACAATTGAATGTAAAACATCCACATGCATTACTGTAATTAGAATTGAGCTGAATGTGCTTACTGGTCATCAAAATAATGTCACAACGCTAATAAACAAACAAACAAAAAAGCAAACAAACAAAATTAATGGCCCTTAACAGGCTCCTTTTGGGGTGAAATATACCCCTGACATGTTAGGCTTTGTGGGATTTCTAAAAAGCCTTTGTTTAATGACTATGACATAAAAAAAATGTTTTTTAAATACACTGAAAAAAAATTTTTTTTACTTTTGTTTTGCTATGTTGCCCTTTACCAAAAAAATTTAATAATTAATTATATACAGTGAATGAAAATAAATGTTTTACATATGTTTTGCTATGTTGCTCTTTAACAAAAAAAAGTGAAATTATATACAGTGAATAAAAAAATGTTTTACATTTGTTTTGCTATATTGCTCTCTAACAGTGAAATTATATAACAGTGAATGAGCAATACGTTTTCTTCAACCCTTTCATTCACTATAGATGAATAAAACGATAAAAGTATTTCCTCATTATTTCGCTGACGCCGCTATTAACTTCAGCAACAAACAGGTGTAGCTACAAATCAATTCAACGGCACAAACCAGACAACAGTTTGCTCTTCATAAACTTATGTTTCTTTCTTTCTTTCTTTCTTTATTGTTTTCATTTTCACATAACACTGTAAAAACAATATGATAAACTACTTTGACAAAAACAAATTTAGGTCAAGAAACATAAAAGAGGATCTGAGACTAATACACACAAACTTTATTTAGAGGAGTTCAAATAAAAGAGTTTATGGTTACTGAGCTTAATCCTGTGATTATTACAGTACCGCCGCTCCCTATACGCAGAGTACGCAATTTGCATAGGGCACCAACTCCCAGGGGGGCACCATCCCAGTTGCTCAAAAAAAAAGAAAAACTCTCGTTCTATATTAATATTAACATATGCATATACATAAATAAAAATCTAAACATGAACATATATATTATATATATAATTATAAAAAAATGCATTTTATGATGAACGCAGTAGGCAGTATAAGCACACGTGACGCGCCATTCCTGCATCTGCGCCCGCTCTCACCTCATGTTTGCGCATGCGGCTGAATACAAACGATCATCATAATTAATGGACAACTAGGCTATATCAGGGAAAAGACATCAGCACAGTCCGGCGATGAGAAAATAAAAATAAAAAAGCCTGATATGAAGCCTGTGCATCACTTTCAGGTAACTACGTTCATAATCCTGTGAAACTTTTTTGACTGTTGACGTTAGTAACGTGTTTTAATGTCGGTAATAATTTCACCTCCACCAACAACGCATCTGACTTAATATTCTAGTTTCCATGACTTAAAATTTATTATTACACGGCTCTGTGGAATACGACATTCCGAGGTATGCTATCCCTCGATAACAACCGGTAAAAGCTAATAACACAGGCTCATCCGGGTAACAGCAGTCGGCGCTGTACTCTTGCTTGAACTATTTTTTCTTGGTGGAAGCTTTGCGTTTGTTTAGCTAATAAAATATTAAAACTGGATTCAAAATGGTGTACAATTATTTAATTATGTCATCCTGGTATCGCGGACTCGCTCTCGTTTCATACAAACGCAGCTGCTGCCATTTTGCTACGATTGTTTTGTACGCTGTAATGGATTCTAAGAGAATTAACAAGATTTTAAAACATTTTCGTCTTAATTCTTTTATTGCCTTAATTATTTTTGTGGTGAAATGTTGTGTAATAAGTGGTTTGACTGCACCGTTTCCCTTAAATGTCCGTCTAGTTTGAATTTGCCGCTTGCTCGCAACTGCTGTCTTCACGGAAGCTTTGCGTTCAAATATTTCAACTCAAATCAATATTTCGCTCTAATTATTTACTTATGTGGCAAGTAGCCATGTAATAAG
>NW_015667306.1:887779-891101 GCF_001515625.1 Sinocyclocheilus rhinocerous
ATTCAACTCAAATTGTGAAACTCGTGTATTAAATAAATTCAATGCACACAGACTGAAGTCTTTGGTTCTTTTAATTGTGATGATTTTGGCTCACATTTAACAAAAACCCACCAATCCCACCAATTGACCAATAATGACTGATACACATACTTACAGGTGATCAGCTGAACATCACCAGCATGCATTTACTCACCATGTCTGTGTAAGCTCTGTGCACTTTAACTGCTTTGTCTAGCAGAGCCACTTTCTCTGTGTTCTGTCAATCAAAATTAGATTGTTACATTTTCTCTCATGCTGGATCAAATGCAATTGGAAAATAATAAGATGGTTTTGATATTGATAATCAAAAAGACAAGCTCCATAGCAAGATATTTATAAAGCAGCCTATTTACAGTCATGCTGTATGATGTTGCATCATGATGCATAATGCATGATGTAAACTACTGTTCAAAAGTTTCTTTGCAATGTTTTTGAAAGACATCTCAAGACTGCATTTATTTAATAAAAACTAAAAATTGCTATTGCTTTTTAAATAGCCATTTTCTATTTCAGTATATTTTAGTTTTTAATTTATTCCTGTAATGGCAAAGCTTAATTGTCAGAAGCCATTACTCCAGTCTTCAGTGTCACATGATCCTTCAGAAATCATTCTAATATTGTGATTTGGTGCTCAAGATACATTTCTTCTTATTACTATTATCAGTGTTTTGCTGCTTAATAATATCTTTGTGGAAACACTGATACAGTTTTTCAGTATTCTTTGATGAATAGAAAGTTAAAAAAAATTTTTTTTAAAACTTTACTATCATATTAATTTATTTCCAAAAACATTATCTTACTGACCCACAAACTTGGGAACTGTAGTATAATGCAAATGTGGATTCAACCATTCAAAATGGATTCAAAATGTCTACTAGAGGGGACCATACATGTTTGGTTGGGTCATCCATGGCCTTGACAAATTTAGCCGAGTCAATGGATGTTGAGCGTATAGTGTCGGTTCGGCCCAGTCTGAACATGCGGAGGGAAGCGCTCTCATAGGTAGGACAACAGCGCTTGTAAAACCTGAAACAGAGAGTCTGTGAATTAACTGAATAAGCTAAACTAATAATTAACTTCCTAATAATAACAGAAGGATGTTACAGTTAAGAAATAAATACAGTAAACACCATTAATAGCAGTGCTGGTGAAGTTTACCTGTAGTACGCCAGCTGGAGAGCAACCTGAATAAAGGCATCAGGGCTCATCTTCTGCGACTTTGGGAAATCTTTGCCAAAATGGGAAAACACACTGACTTTCATGTCCAAGTCATGTACCATTCTGCAGAGAAGGAGAAGAGAAACCTTCAAACTTTCAACATTTATCATACTGCAATGTTGTTTGTCCAATAAAACAACCAATCAAAATGTTGGTAATAGAAAGACTGAGTGGAATGTCTCGATTTCTTACATGTTCATGTTTTGTTTGGCCTCCTCAATGTCCTTTTTGATCTCTGGCGTGATGTTGAATCGAAGCTTCTGTGGCATACGCAGCGGGACCATTGGGGTACGGACCATCTCTGACGACTTCCTGTATAAATATGTGGTCAATCTTATCTGCGTTATGCCCCGTTCACACCAAGAACGATAACTATAAAGATAACGATATTAGCGTCCACACCAGCGAACGATATCGTCTGTTTATTCTAAGCGCACGCCCGTCTGCCACTTTAAATTCTCGAGCACGTTACAGCAAGATGGATTCCAATTTTTTATCATTCATCAGCTGGAAAAAAATAGTTTTGAAAGTGATTCCAACGATATCGTTTCTCTTTGTCTTTATCGTTATAGTTGTGGTGTAGACTCTGCTATTCTTTAATATTCAGAATGATTTTTAGAACTATATCTTTATCATTATCTTTATAGTTATCGTCCTTGGTGTGAACGGCCTTTAGCCATACTTACAATCTAGCCATGGGAAAACAGCTTTTCCACATTTAATCACTGTTAATCTTACATGTATTGCACCACATGGTCGATCAGTGACACGATGGGAGGGCCCTCAGCGGGGGCGTGTTCATAGATCAGCCCACATGTCCCGTCCTCTCCAATAATAAACTAGAAACCATATTAATCATCATGACAGTATCAGAATCTTGATACATTTTATGTTTTAGGCTTCATTTCTCAGTGAGAGTTCACACACATCAACTCGTGGGTCTCTAACCTGCAATGTTTTGTCAAACCAGCGATTTCCGCTGTTCCACCTGCTTCCCCCTCCATGCAGCATCTGAACTCCAGCACGGGTGCGGTACATGTCATCAGACGCACACGGCAAGGGGGCATCCAGACAGACTGTAAAGATACTCTTCTGAATGGCTCTCACAGACTCTTTGTTTGTTTTATCTGAAAGTGACACAAAATAAATTAAGAATCACCCTAAGTTTAACCCTAACCCTACATTGATTTTCTTTTAATGAACTGAAAGCCTGTAGAACAGCTACAGTAACAACTTTAATATTATGCCTGCAAAATTATAAATGTCGGATCAATGTGTCCTGGCTGAATATATGTATCAATTTCTTTCAAAAAAGATCCCAAATAGTATAGTATAGTTTAGTGATCCCAAACTTTTGAACTGCGGTGTATATTAGCTTATTACATGGCTCTGTGGAATACTTGATTCTGATTGGTCAGTCGCGACATTCCGAGGTATGCTATCCCTCGATAACAACCGGTAAAAGCTAATAACACAGGCTCATCCGGGTAACAGCAGTCGGCGCTGTACTCTTGCTTGAACTATTTTTTCTTGGTGGAAGCTTTGCGTTTGTTTAGCTAATAAAATATTAAAACTCGATTCAAAATGGTGTACAATTATTTAATTATGCCATCCTGGTATCGCGGGCTCGCTCTCGTTTCATACAAACGCAGCTGCTGCCATTTTGCTACGATTGTTTTGTACGCTGTAATGGATTATAAGAGAACTAACAAACTGGTAAGGTTTTAAAACATTTTCGACTTAATTCTTTTATTGCCTTAATTATTTTTGTGGTGAAATGTTGTGTAATAAGTGGTTTGACTGCACCGTTTCTCTTAAATGTCCGTCTAGTTTGAATTTGCCGCTTGCTCGCAACTGGTGTCTTCAAGGAAGCTTTGCGTTCAAATATTTCAACTCAAATCAATATTTCGCGTCTAATTATTTATTTATGTGGCAAGTAGCCGTGTAATAAGCGGGATAATGTACAGGTGCATCTCAATAAATTAGAATGCCGTGGAAAAGTTCATTTATTTCAGTAATTCAACTCAAATTGTGAAACTCGTGTATTAAATAAATTCAATGAATG
>NW_015667306.1:891549-903311 GCF_001515625.1 Sinocyclocheilus rhinocerous
TTTTCTAATTTGTTGAGATAGTGAATTGATTGGTTTTTGTTAAATGTGAGCCAAAATTATCACAATTAAAAGAACCAAAGACTTAAATTACTTCAGTCTGTGTGCACTGAATTTATTTAATACACGAGTTTCACAATTTGAGTTGAATTACTGAAATAAATGAACTTTTCCACGGCATTCTAATTTATTGAGATGCACCTGTACATCCAGCCGGTTGTTATCTCAGAATAAACTCCGACAGGGTGATCAGGACCCCGACGCGATGCGAACCATTATTCCATGGTCTGTCTGAATACTGGATTCTGATTGGCTGGTGGGTATGCAGTAAAACCTTTTAATGCACAGGTAGTTAGTTCCAAGTCAGTTTAATCAACGTTCCATATTAATGCGCTAATTTAATTGCATCACTGGCACACACACACACACACACACACACACACGCAGGTACACACAACTGTTTTTTTTCTCTCTCTCTCTCTCTCTCTCTCTCTCGATCGATCGATAATTAATTGAATATAATTCGTTCAAATAAATGTGATCTTAGCGCACTATTTCATCTCTGTGTCTGATTTGAAGCGGGCAGAATGCTAGAACAGCGGCGGGCGGTTCTTTGCCTCCACGTCGTGCATTTAAAATCCTTTAAAGCACGGCTAGCCGTTGATTATCCCTTACTTATATAAAAACAACGAGGCGATTGGTTAATTAATAATAATCATATGGTTTCATTGAATAACACTGTTAAAATACATAATGTAATACAAAATAAACTATTTACATTATTACAAATGGCTGCAAAGGGCACCAAAGGCCTGATAATTGCTGTTGTTACACTTACAGGGATCAAATCCTTGTTTAATATTGACCAAACATTTAATTCAAATATCCACTTAATTTTTAATTTTCGGCCACCTTTTTGCGATAGAAATGCTACAGCCTCTTTAATTTCTTCAACAAAAACATGTGGACATCACAACTCTTACCAAAATTAACCATGGTTATCGTAGTAAAACTGCTTAATTTTATTTTGTGTGATTTCTGAATGCTTGAGACCATATAAATCAATCAGACAACTGTATTAATAAAATCATAGCCATAGTTAACTGTCTAGGGCTACAATTGTCATTTATAAATAATACAATTTAATTACAATTTATTTATTGACTTTTATATTTTATTAAAGTTCTATTTTGACCCCTTATAGTAGGTTTTTGTTGTTGTTGTTGTTGTTTTTAGGACAACAATCCTACACAATCCTGCACAACAATACTATTCTGCTTAGGGCACCCATGTGGCCAGCAGCGGCCCTGGCTTATTATTTCGTGAGTGCCGAAGGTCCAGAGAACGAAGAACGAAGGGTTGGTTCAACTCACCTAACTGACTCCAGCTCGTCGATTTCTTCCCCGCTGCTCCGTGTTGAACTGACACTCATGGTTTGATCTCCAGTGACTGAAGCAGATTCTCAGAGGCAGCGGCTCGCGGGGTCGCTGTCAGTCAGTCAGCACTAATGTCAGTTCAGGTCGAAGTGAAACCGTTGCGCACGTACAGCTGATAATTATGCTACAACCGAAAGCGACAGCACAGGGAAGTCGAATAGATCCTCCCACAGATGAATGTCGTAATAATTTACGGGAACCAAATGCTGATTTGCACTTGTTGTATGAGACAAGACTGGCCACATTTAAACCAGCTCCAGCACACGCGAACGACGCACAAAATTAAAGTCGTGACAAAACTCGTTCAGCAAGAAATTTAATTAACTTAGGCAATAAGGTGCGTGTGAATTTAGTCATTATATGGCTGAAATGTTAGGCACGATGGTTACAAACTGTTTTTATACAGTCTATGGTTACAACATATTAAGGACACAATAGTATAAGGACACAAAATTTCATTAAACCGTGATTTCATTAAGCATAATTAAGAGGTAGCTACTGTATTCTTCCGCTAGACGTGCTAATCAGTCGGCTATGGGCGCTGCGCAGTGATAAGGCGAACCAGTGTTTCGTTAGGTACATTTACATGTATTCATTTAGCAGACGCTTTTATCCAAAGTGACATACAAATGAGGAACATAACGAGCTATTCGTCACAGAGCCAACAATGTTACTTGTTACTGCATGCGGAACAATTATCGAACAATCCGTTTTATAAAAGAATTCAAATTGATAGTGCCCAACAAACATGAGAGGTCGGCCCGACGTGCAGATCATGTCTATATTGCGTCGGTCGGTCGGTCCAGGACCGTATCTGTACGTCTAGTCGACGTGCAAATCCGGTGGTATCTGGACGTCTGACTACGACGTCCCTTGGACGTAGAAATGCAGTTCAAAATTTGAACGTCTGACTAGGAGTTTTTTTTGGACGTCTGTACAACGTGCAGAACAGGTTCAGGAAATCGACGTAAGAACTTTTTATACAAATAAACATGACAAAACAATCCTGTGAGTTCTGATTAAAAAAAAATTAAACATCACGTCTATTTTTTATGAAACATGTAGGTGTTAAAATAGTGTAGGGGACGTCATTTCAACGTCCGAAAAAGACGTTGAAATGGCGTCGTTTGGACGTACCTTTGCTCAGTGGGTGGGAACCTAAGGGATGTGCACCTAATTGAAGACATTACTTTACACAGTGCAGGTGCATCTCAATAAATTAGAATGTCGTGGAAAAGTTCATTTATTTCAGTAATTCAACTCAAATTGTGAAACTCGTGTATTAAATAAATTCAATGCACACAGACTGAAGTAGTTTAAGTCCTTGGTTCTTTTAATTGTGATGATTTTGGCTCACATTTAACAAAAACGGCCTGCTCAAAATTCAAGAAATAAACAAAAATGCAGTAGGCTATGCATGCTTGTAGGTTAAAATTAAATATGGATATAGACAAATGTTTAGTTTACTCGTTCTCTTACCTTGCCAAACGATTCAGTGCTTGGGAAAACAGGTGATTCAGACTGAACCTCCAAACGAATCGGATCGCTGCGCTTACTGTTTGACGCATTCATTGAAAAGAGCCGACTCAAAAGTGAACCGACTCATTTGACAGTCGGGTATCTCATAATAATGAGATAATAATAGTAATGTGGGCCATTGCTACTTGGTTAGAAAAAATAGCTCGCTACTGAAAACGCGACACTATTTGTAAAGTAGCGTTGGTAGGAGTCTACAGTATATTCCAAGAGGAAGGTCTCAGAAGTGCAATGCTGCCAAATGACCATAGCATGAGCATGAGCATCTCTGTCCTTACAATGCTCTTATGCAAACGTGTCATGTCCATTCAGACAATTTTTGAGCCAAGTGGACTTTAAATGCAACTTCTAAACAATGATTTCTAGCTTTGACAATTTCTTTAAAAGCTGTAGGTAAAAAGGTTGATTGTCTAAAATGTGGTGACAGATCATTCATAGTCCATATGCACTGACTTCTTGATACCTGTGGTTAGAAATTTGATGAGATAAAGGAAATTATCACAGTTTAACCATTCAGTCAAAATCTACCTATATGATATTTGTCTGGATGTATGTCAGACCAGTGTGGTTTAATTGCAATCATTGTTACCCAAAAAATATGAAAAAGCACTGCAATTCCTCAGATATTATTCTGACTTGAGAGGGTGTCAAACTAGATGTTTGAAAAAACACTAGAGAAAACAATCATTTGTGTAACTGGATATCTGAATCAAAACTGTTATATTACCTGTCTTGTGTGTGGACTTTTAAGTTTCTTCCTGTCTGGTGTGCCATATTTGAGTCAGTTTGTAATTATTATGTTAGGTGTGGATGTACTCAGTTCTGTCCCTTGTGGATTTTGTATTCTTATTTTATTATTAAAACCTACTATCTGCATTTCAATCCAACGCCCCCTTGTTTTTGAGTTTGCCCGTGCAAAAAAATAAAAAATAACAACAACCCTTAATCAGTAATAACTGAGATAAAGCTCTTCTGAAAACCATAGTTGTGTGACATGCAGAGATGTCGACCCTTGTTTACTGTATTATATAATTTTTCATTTATTATATAATATTATATCTTATAAACCAGGGCCAGATTTGAGGATCCCTGTTATAAACGAACAGTGACAAATTATTAGACATCTACACATCATGTCTCTGCGATTACATATCAGAGCATGTGAGCGAAGCGGAGCGGTGTGACGCTCCGCTACGTTTTCCGCTCTATGGACGTGCGCTCCACTCAGTCGCTCTAACCGCCCAAGCAAGCGCTCCGTTAATATTCCGTTCACGCTCACCGTAAACCAATTCCCGCTCAGATCCCGCTCCGTTCTGTAAAGAACAAATTTGCGTGCATTATATTAGATTATAAATTACTGCTGCCTATATCTAGCCTACATTCTGAAGGACTACCTATTGTTTCGGGTCAGTTTTTTTTTTTTTAAATATTTTAATTGGCCTAAGTGGTGTAGGCTAATATCTTCTGTACTCTGTAGTTCTGTATTTAGGCCTATATACAGCTGTGTGTTAGCTTAGGTCTACAGTTTAACTGAGATGATTTAATAACTACGGAGCTCCGAATATAATTCGATTTAACAATTCGTTTCTACGACGTCAGCAGGTTTTATTATTTTTCGCTCCGCTTATATGCTCACATACATATCAACGGATGTTAAAATACTTCATCTATGCCATCTTGAGAGTCAGAACAACTGCTGACAGATAAAAATGACCATGGACGACTTTATCTTACATTTTATATTTAAGTCTCCAGGTAAAGCAAGAAAATGAGAAACGTGGAGCTGGATGTAAGAGAACTTAAAATAAAGCAAGCATGTGTTTCATTATCTGTTATTGAGTGTACATTATCACTTATTGTTATACCAGTTATACACACTCTAAAAAAATGCTGGGTTAAATACAACCCAGTGCTGGGTGAAATATGGACAAACCCAGCAACAGGGTTGTTTTGACCCAGTGGTTGGGTTAAATGTTTAACCCAACCTTCTGGGTAGTAACAACCGCTGGGTCAAAACAACCCAATTGCTGGTTTTGTCCATATTTTACCCAGCACTGGGTTGTATTTAACCCAGCATTTTTTAGTGCAGCTACAGTTGTTTATAAAGACTTTTAATGGGCAGTCTGGACTTCTTTCCTCTGTTGTTTATATTTAAGCCCTACTGCCCAAAATAGGATTTTAAAGCTAATTCTTATCTCTCAGTCAAAACAAGTGCTTTACAAAAACACATAGGCTAGGGTACCTGTTGTGTATATGTTCATATTCAAGCAGTAGTCATGTTTTTAAGTGTTTTATTGCAAATTTTACAAATACTACAAATGGCTCACATAAGATGTAAAATGATAAATAATGTTTTCTAGCCAATGACTGGAAATCATCTTAGATGATCATTCTGGATTATCAATTCACATTTTCAAAGTGCAAGCGTTCACTTTTGCAATAAAAATAAAATTGCAGTTAAGTATAAAAAGCAATCTAGCATTTATCATAAAATACTGAACTTGTCCATTTGTAATGCATGCAGTCGGCATGTTCACTGTCAGATTGACATCAAGGACCTCGGGTCACAAAATACATTAGCTCCTATTTATGTTCACCTCATTTTATTCTTGAGCAGGGAAAGTTCACTTATTGTAAAGTTATCATGGTATTAAAGTTCTCCATGAACAGATTTCAAACAGACTCAGTCATGCTTCTCCTAATTATTAAGTGATTACCAGGGGAAAAAATTCATATCATTTGATCATTCCTATAGTCTCAACCAGAGAGATTGTCATTTGCAGTTTGCTAGAATATAACATCTGAAACATGACTGTGGGAATTTTGAGTTTACGCATATGTTAGTGTTAAGGGAAGTGTGCAAGCTCATTTTTTCATGGTCTATGCAGTTGTGAAGTTCTGAATTTTTTACCCTCAATAACCAAAAATGGAGTATTGCATTAAAGTAGGAGCAAAGTAGCCAGTATCTTGGCATACACTAGCCAGGTCCTGACCCACAATTCATCCTCACAACTCTGAGGTTCTTGCATAATGCTGGAGTGCATTTGTAATTAAAAATGTCACAGGCACAGCCTTGTGAAATGTAAACAATTCTCTGAATATCTTTTGTCTACAGAAGCCAGACTCCAAGTACTCCAAGCCCAGGTACTGTACATCACTGCGAAAACACTTATTGGGCAGAGAAAAGCCAGATCTGGCTTCTGACTGGTCAGAGTATCTGCCAATCAATAAAGTGCAAGGATATGCAGTCATTATTTGAACTAATGACCATGTTTATATGATCAAGGGCAACTTCCTTATTGGTCATGAGAGAACAGCGCCTGCTTCAGCGATACAATCTGTTAAATGGGGCATGTCAGCATTCACACTGAGGTTCCGAGGGACGTGTCTGGAGGACAGTCTTTGAGCAGCTTTGTTCTCCTTCCACTGCCATAAACTCATGGAATAGTCTTGTGCTGAGAGTCTCTCCATTTTCTGTGCTCTCACCAGGTCAGATGGACAGATAGCGTTACAAAAGGCACGAAACAGGATCCTGTGACACAGAAAGAGACGAGTTAATTACACTGTACCATCAAGAACTGCCTTTAAGACAAGATAAAACCATGAGTAACTGATCCCAATAAAGTTTGGCCAGTCGTTTTTTACCAGCCATCGTGGTAATGCCCATGGGCGTCTATTTTCTATGCAGGTAAAAGGCATACAAGTACAGATCCTATCTACTTGAATTGGGAACAGCTGAAAACTAGTTTGCATTTCAATAACAGTTCTCAAATAATGGTGTAATTAATGTTGCTTCTTTAGCTTAAATCACGCTATAAAATTTCATGCATGCAGGTTCTTGCCTTCACTGTGAAGGATATATGCAGCATTGCCTTAGAAATAGGAAAAACTAGGCATCTCAGAGGGAATCTTTGTGTCTTAAGGCTGAAATACATGACATGACTTTTGTCCAAATTTGCAGTCCAAAAGAGTCAACTAATTGCTGAAAGTCAGAGTTAGTCTGCAGACGGAGTTGACAGATTTCAGGGAGCCCTTAAAGGTTATCTTTTGTTGATATGTGCTTCTCATTAGAAGTATGGGAAGATGGTTGGCACATATTGCATTCCTGAATGCATGTTAAAGTGACCCGAACTCAGAGCATATGCAGAGATGGAGCTGCTCTGAGACACTACAAACACCGGCAGATCATGAGCTGCTTGTGTCTAAAAAAAAACATGAAACATGCAGAGCATATATTTATTTTAAGTGCATGATGCTCATATTTTTTCTGTAGCCATTTAAAAAGTCGACAAGTTTACGATGCCTAGTGTTTTAAAATCTGTTCAGATTTTAAAAGTCATGTAGTGTATTCCAGCCTTTAACATGCCATCTGGGTAGTCATTTCACTGGGTTTTGAAGCAGTGACTACATTTACATGCACCCTCATAATATGATTATAATGGGATTTTGGCAATATTGTGATTAACCTTTACTTCATGTAAACATAATACTTTGATCAAACTAATGCGATTAAGCTCATAATCATACTAACCATAATCACATTAGACTATACTGATTTTCATTGCAATAGGCATGTGAAGCATGTCCTTAATCGCGTTATTGCTGCGCTGACCAAAGTGAGCATGTGCTCGGATGTACATGGATGCTGTGTTGTTTACATCTTTTCATGAATGAACTCACTGACATTATTCTAAAGTTTTCCCTCCACTGCAAATTGCTAAACGAAACCGTGCAAAGAAAGCGGTGCAGGCGTAGGCAAACACAGTTACAGCTTGTGACATGTAAACATCTTAATAAAAATCACATTATTGGTGCACACGTAAAGATAGTCAGTGTCACAGTTTGTTACTGTGACTGGTATGTAAATGAGCTGATTCAGATATGTGTGTGTAATACCTAGGTAGCAGGGCCAGGACTGTGGTAAATCCACATACTAAATAGTAGAGCGGCTCAGACATCATTTTTGTCTCAATGCCATAGGGGTTTGTAGGAGAATTGCACGTCACACACGCAATGTTGAACAACAGGACAAAAGCATAATAGAACAAGGCACTGAAGAGCAGCAATGCAGCATGTATCCATGTCTGGAAGGGGAAAAAAAAATCACACAAGACCAGCATTAGCAGAAGATACAGAGACAGTCGCCCATAAATAAAGACATTAAATATCCTGGTATGGTATGCACATATTGTGACAAGAATCACTCGATTCTCTGTTGATACTGTTGTGTTTGTCTGTGTGCACTAAATGATGATGTGACATCATGTACTGTATACAGCCAATCAAATGATATTTGATCTTTAATGTACAGTTTGGCGAAGCTGTATCTTGGGTCAATAGGATTTTACTGTGGGTGGGGCAAAACATCCAATCAAACGTTTGGAATAAAATGTTGTTTTTTAAATTCAAATCAGCATATTAGACTGCTGGAAATTTAATTGAGAAAAAAACAGGAATAACATTTTACAGTTTTAAATTTCATTTTAAAATATATTAAAATATAAATCCCTTCTTTTAAATTGTTATTTTTCACAAAATGACTGTTTTTACTGTAATTTAGATTAAATAAATTCAGCATTGGTGAGCATAACAGATGTCTACCAAAAAATTAAGGAAACTCAATTATTAGTGTTTAAGAGATTTTGTCGTCACACTTGGTGAGGACTTGGTGTTACATTTGGCATGGAATGCAATAACTATTCTAAAGATTTATTTGACATATTACACAGCATTATAGATGAGAAAGAAATTAGGACTGAACAAATGTGATTGGCTCACCACTGTGCGACTCTCTATGAGCTGATGCATGAGGATGATGAGGAGAGCAGAGCCGTTGATTGGAGAGCCAAAAGAAAATACCCCAATATCAGACCCTGCATACGCCTTCATAGCATAAAAACAACAATATAAATTGTTAAATGTGATCACTACTCTGAAAATTAAACATTATGATACTCAGTAGAGTGAAGAACTTTAGAATGACTTACAAAGTAAGGTATGAAGAAACACACTAGGCTTTGGTAAAAAGCATCGAGAATGTTCAGCCAGAACGTTGACGGAAGATAGGCCTGAAAAGCAAGCATCACATAACTACACATAAGCCATCACTATATTCATACCATGTACAACACACTGCAAAACAACACAACACAACACAAATGACCACCTGCGAGTTTTGCCCATACTTGTAGAGATCAGGCACTTCTAGGAGCATCTCGCTGGACACATCTTTGTCCAGCACGCCATATATGATTGGAGGGACGGAGGTGAAGAGCAGGTTGAAGAAGATTAAAACCCACGAGTTGGTCATCGTGTTGCCTGAAAATCCACAGAAAAACTGGTACCAGAACAAAAGGTTCACGTACATCTACATGAAAAGAGAAAAGAAGAGGAACAAGTCAGGACCGCACTGATTTATAAGATAAGGGCTGCATGAGGAACTGTGTAAATGTGTGTATTACTCACCACATTCTTGTAGAAGAAATAGAGGATCATGTTAGCCAAACGAGTGTAACACCAATGACCGTGAACCAAAATGAGCTTTCTCAGGAACTTAAATCTAGAGATTGCAAAGTCACTGGACATCACCGCCTATATATGGAAAAGAGATCTGTTCTATCAAATGAACTACAAGGTTTTAATTAACTAAAAGGAGAAATTGAATATGAATATATATATATATATATATATACACACACACATACACAATCATTAAAAACTGGGACTGTAAATACATTATATTCTTTTTCTTGTTCTTTCTCATTAATTATATATATATATATATATATATATATAATCTATAAAAATAAATTATCCAATATGTGTGAATATATTTTCAGAGTGGATTCTCCTCGGAGTTATTTTTGTTTTCTCCAAGTACACATGAGATGAAAGGAACAAGACAGAGATGAAAGGAAGAGTTTGATAATAAGAAGAAATATTTCTTGAGCAAATGAGCATATTAGAATGATTTCTGAAGGATCATGTGAACCTTAAGACTAGAGTAATTATGTTGATAAATCAGCTTTGCCATCACAGGAATAAATTACATTTTAAAATATTATATTTAAATGGTAATAATATTAGCATTTTACTGTATCAAATAAATGCAGCCTTGATGCGTATAAGAGACAAACATTTGAACGGCAGTGTAATTAGTCAAAATTGGACAATTAGTCAAAACAAATAATGCAATTACACATTTTATTTATTTATTTTTTTTGTTGAGTAAATTCCTTCTTATATCTTTCCAACTGAACATCCTTTGGAATGTGGTCAATCCAGTTTAATCCAGATGAATTCACCCTCATTAATTGCAAGGTAGTGAATTCTTAATTGCTGAAATTTGCCCAACCCTGGTTTCTGCTTGTACTGTACCTGCATGCCCTCCTGGCCTGAGATGCCGATGCCAACATCTGCCATTTGAATCATACTGACATCATTGGCTCCATCACCTGAATATAAGCATCACACATTTCAGTTTGAACAACATTCTACACTGACATTCAACCGTACACCTTCATCAGACCTCTCACTATCCTTACTCACCTATAGCCAGGGTCATGACCTTCAGCTTGTCTCTGACAAGCCGCACCACTTGGCTCTTCTGCAGAGGGGTGGATCTGCAGCATATGACTGAGCGACAGCAGCATGTAAGGTCCAGGAATAACCCCTGTAGCTCCTTCTGCAGAGCGTAGTCCAGCGTACGGCCGTCAATGACCAACACACTGTCAGAACTATCATCTTCAGATGTGCCTTCCTTTGTGACCTGTCTGATCTCATGTTGTAACTCCTGAAGTCGAGCCTCGCATGTCTCCTGAGGGACACACACAGAAAAGTAATTCAGATTCCAGTTATATATAAATTGCAACATAAAAGACTAAACATATGGGTGTCTCTGCCTTTGTTTTTTGTGATTTTTTTGTTGGCATTTGCACCTCAGCTTTTGCATGTTTTCTAGTAATATAATATCTAGGCTGATTTTAATTGAATTATTAACGGCAATCCCCAAAATCAACATAGATGGAAAAAGTAATTCTGCTCAATCTACATTTTTGCATTTGGCAGATGCTTTTATGCAAAACGACTAACTTGTTGGAATTGAAGCACACACTTTTTTATTAGTTCACAAATTCCCTGGGAATCAAACCTATGATCATGCCATTGTTAGCGTCATGCTCCACTATTTGAGTTACAGAAATACATAGATGTTTTGGACACAAGAACAGATAGTCTAATATGAAGAAAAATCCTTATTTTGGAATTTCACGTGTTCTTTAACTTACTGCATATTATAAAAAAAATATTAAATTGACTAAATAAATTATATTTAAATATTTGATAAATAATTTATATTTATACATCTATTTGTACAATTGTTACCTCCCCATTAGTTTAGGATTAAGATAACAAATGTGACTATAAACCAGAACAGTGTGATATATATTTGTATTAATTATATTACATATGATCAGAGGCGGACAAAGTACACAACTCCATTACTTAAGTGAAAGTACAGATACTGCTGGTCAAATATTACTCCATTACAAGTAAAAGTTGTAAAGACAGATTTTTACTTAAGTAAAAGTACAGAAGTACTTGCTTTTAAAAGTACTTTAGTACCAAAAGTAAATTTATTTAAAAAAAAAAAAAGTTTTATTATTGTTGTATGTAATACTTGCAATACCTCTGAAGCAACTTACAATACATTACACCTACTGAATACACTGACTAGCTTGTAGTATCTTTGGAATAAAGAGCTTTTAGAATGTTAAAAACCTATGGGGAAAAAAA